>NC_143578.1:552114-750207 GCF_048544385.1 Mastigoproctus giganteus
CCAAATGGTGTCGAATTTCAAAGTATTCAAAGTATTTTATTATTTTTTTTTGCGGGCTCCAGGGTTTCCCCTATTCACCGCTGAAAGTAATCTATACATTTGGTACAATTTATAATGATTAATTGAAATAAAAGTACAATGATTAGTTATACATAAAGAGTACAATGATTAATTATACATAAAAAGACTATATACAATGGTGGTACATAAAAATTCTATATACAATGGTGGTACATAAAAAGACTATATACAATGATGATACATAAATAAATACTGGGCTTCGGAGTCCAGCAGACTGATCAATACATCAGGTAAGAGTAATTCAAAGAAACAGTCTAGCATTTTACTGAACCTCAGGAGCAAGAATTCTTTTCCTCCGTTTAAACAATTTCTCTGCATAGGTGGAGAAGGCAGTGTAATATTCTGAACAGTTAACCAATCTTGGCAGTTCGGAGCAGTCAAATACATTTGTGAGAATTTGAAAGTCCAGTCTTAAATCATCGTACAGAGGACAATGAAACACGAGGTGCTCCACAGTTTCTTGAGCACCACAACTACAGAGAGGAGTGTTACTTTATCCTAGTGAGAACAATTTAAAGTTGAGACTTCCATGACCGGTATATAAAACCGTAACATATAAACCAGGATTGAACCAGTCCATTTTCTTGTCGTAATCAACAACCTCGGGAAAAAACTTAAAGGTCTCCCTACCCAAAGTAGAGGTAGACCAGGTATTTTGCCATGCTCTACAACATTCATTTCTCATTCTTTTAATGTCTACCTTTTCTTGCAAGTCAGTATTATACGTTATACCATTTACAATCGCAGGAACATTTTTTCTTCTACAATATAAAAGATAGTGTAACGTTACTTCATATTGGATTGGCAGTCGATGACTGAGGACCTGGAGAGCAGCTGTAGAGACAGTTCGACAAGCTCTACTTACAGCGAGAAGAAAGAATCTTTGTGCTTGTGTAAGATATTTTTGAACAAGGGAGTTACCGATTCTGTATCCCCAGGCCCCAGCAGCATAACACACAATTGGTATAAATATACAAGAGTAGTATAATTTAATGGAAGATTTCTTTACACCAAAAGTACTCCTGGTACATATTTTGCGTGGTAATTAAAATTAAGACGGTCGTCAAGATAAATTCCTAAGTATTTATGCTGCCGAGTACTCCTAATCATTACTCCATTCAACTTAATAACAGGTGGTCTATTCACATCAAGAGAGCCCTTTAGCAGCATTCGTTTTGTTTTATTAGTCGAGATATGAAGTTTATGTGTTTGACACCAGATATCCAAGTCCTCTAGAACTTCATTTGCTCTGCACTCTAGCTCCCGGCGGGATTTACCAAAAATCAGAATAGCAAGGTCATCTGCGTAAGCTATCTGAAGGATGTTGTCTCGATCAACCGCGAGCCACCCATCAAGGACCATGTTCCAGCACACAGGGCCAAGAACAGAGCCCTGAGGGCAGCCCCTAGAAACAGATCTGGAGACAGAGCAGAATCCTGAGGAAACTGTGATGCTACGAGAATCAAAGTAATTCGAAAGGAGACGGTAAATAGGAGCAGATACCCCAGCCTCTCTGGACCTCGCCAGGACACTTGGCCACCAAATAGTGTCAAATGCCCCTTGGAAATCAACAAAGAGACCGAGGACATATTTAGAATTGGAATTTTGAACAGAACTCAAGATCTGACAAATAGCATCAACAGAAGACCTTCCACGTGTAAAGCCAAACTGAAGTGGGGAACTTAGGTTTCTGTCTAAATAATAATTTAGAAGACGAGAAACAATTAATTTTTCCAAGACTTTGCCAAGGATGGGCAGTAGTGCAATGGGCCTGTAAGAGGCCGGATCACTGGAGGGTTTGTCAAAAGACTTAAGCAGAAGTTTAAGTCTAGCCTGTTTCCAAGCCAGCGGGAATAATCCTGAAGACAGACAAGCATTCAAAAGATTTAATATAATTAATGGACAATTTCCAAAATCTTTTAAGTACAGAAACCTCAAGGAGATCCTGTCCAGGACATTTACCATCCCTTAAGGTTGAGATAGCAGATTCCAACTCCGTATCCGTAAAAGGAGCTTAGGTTCGGGGCCCTTGGTAAGATAAATGATCTAATCTCATTGTAGTTTGGATGGTGTTTTCACAGGAAGCAGTGTCCTCATGGAGCAAGCCGTCCAAGATAGCATTTATGGACAAACTCCAGTCCAGGGTTTCGTTACCATTTACAATAATAGAAGAAAGAACATCGCCGGGATGAACCTTGTTAGTAACAAGTTTGTAGGGTAATCCCCACGGATCTTCATTTATGTTATGCTGAACAAACCTTGGTGTCGAATGTGGGTATCCCAGGAGCGGGACTGCTGGCACCCACCAGTCTTGCACACTTACTGGTGGGTGCAAGATCTAGGTGCAATATGCACCGCCAGAGTTAGTAGACCCAGGCTTAACCCCTCGTGCCAGGGATGGGCACCAGGTGGTAATTGCCCAATGGACTATCACCTGGTGGCAGAGTAGCCTGTTTCACTTTACAACACATTACACACAAGTGTACACACATTTACACGAACAGGGCCATTATGAGAATATGGTATTATATGCTAAATTGCTGGAGACGGATGTATGTCCGGTGCAACCCTTCGACAGTTAAATACATACATACACAGTACAAGGTTCAGTGTTTTAGGAATTCCTGTGTGCCGAGAGTCATAAAATCGTTTGCCTTTTTTAGGATTGCTTTTAGATGTCTTTTGTTTGCAGATGAGATCTGGCGCTTGAACACTGGACTTGTTCTGTAGAAGGCAATCCGATCTTTTACAGTGCCTGATACTTTCCATCTCTTATGCAGATTTTGTTTTTCTTGGAAGGTTTTGTTCAATGCAGGAGTCCATCAACCTCTAGAAGGGAAAGTGATGCAGACAGTCTTTGTCGCTCCGTAACTGGCAATTGTTCGGATCCACATGGTCATAAGGTCCACAGTCAGCTGGTGATCGCAGTTCTTGAGAGCTTCACAAAGTATGGAGGATGCGGTTTCGAGACATCGTGGTGGATCAATGAATTTGAGGAAGTTATTTCTTTTTTTTCTTTTTAGAGCATTGGATGTCGAAGTTAGGGGCGGCTAAGTGCAGGAGTATGTCAATGGGTTCCTGACCGGATTGAAAGAGATTGTGAGGGATGACTTCGCGGTCGCATAATGCTGAGGAGAATACCAAATGGGGGGGTAAACAGAATATTATTATTCATGTGGGGACTAATGAGATTAAACGTACACGATATCATGATTTGTTGGAAAAACACAGGACCATGCTCAGGAAATGCCGCGAGCTAGGCCACAATGTCGATATCTCTGCAACCCAGACACGATAGAAGGGATTATATGATAAAAGCCTTGTGGATTAACTCAAGACCTGAAGGATCTCTGCAAGGCTTTATGGGGGAAATTTCAATCAGCATGGCCCACACTTGTAGGTAGAAGGAATTGGTTTTGTAGAGACGGGATACACTTAAACAAAGGTGGTGCAAATGTTTTTGCCAGTATTATTGAGGAAACCTTAAAGATTTTTCAGGGAAACTGCTAGTCAGAGGGGGGGATGTGGGTAATACTGACACGTCTTTATCTGATAATATTGGTCAAAGTAACTCTTGCACATACCCCAAGAGTTCTTATCTGTTACTCCAACTGGACATATTATCTAGATATTCTGGGGGCAGAAACGTTTCACGTGGGCGGGTAGCTAATGCCAGGGAAGAGAGCCTAAAAAGCTTCAAGGGTTGTTAAATATACAAGAATAGTAAGTCTTAATTGTTTATATAATAATGTTAGAAGTGCCGTCAATAAAATGAGCGAATTCGAACTGCTGGTTAAAAAAAGTAACACGGACATAATAGGGCTTACGGAGATGTGGTGCCACCCGGAAATTGGGGATGATGAGTTTCAGTACAGCTTGTATAATGTATTTAGGAAGGATAGGGTAGATAGAAGGGGTGGTGGGGTAATGCCTCTTATAAGAAGCAGCCTGAGTGAGACGATACTTTCCCGGATTCAGACGTTTCACATGCTAGTATAGAATCTGTATGGTCTGATATATTTGGAAACAAAGGTATAATGCGAGTAGAAGTAATCTACAGAGCAGGTGATTGTGAAGATTGTGACGAAAGCCTCTACACGCAAATGGAATGGGCATGTAAGCATCAATGTATTATTATGGGTGATTTCAATTTGCCTCTAGAGAAAAGAATATCCTAGACCTCATCATCACCCATGAATCAGATGACATAACAGAGCTGATACTAGAGGAACCAGTAGCAGGAATTGATCACGGAGTTCTACGGTGGATGATGACGAGAGACGTACCAGAAGTAAAAGGCAAAGGAATGGGTTTTAATTTCCGAAAAGGAAATTACGATGCCTTAAAGTACTACGTAGCCTCTATTGACTGGGTAGATATCGCGCAGAGAATGAATACATTTGAACTGTGGTACGCTTTTAAAACATTAATCAGAGATGCCTTGAATGCGTACTCCACGAGGAGGGTTCCATGTTGGATGAATAGTGAAGTTGCCACATTACTTGAGCAGAAAAAGGTGGAATGGAAAGTGTACAGAGCAATAAAAAGTACCGAAGCCTATAACAGGAAGCCTATATCTCTATTACAAGATGATCTGTAATAGAGATACAGAAAAGGTTCGACAGGCAAAGGCAGTTTATGAGAAATCACTAGCAAACAGAGCAAAGAGGGGGCATAAAGAATTCTTCACATATATAAATGCCAAGAAGAGCAGGACAAACCAGATCGGATCTTTACTTAAGGGAAAGGGGATAGTATAAAATACACCAGCTGCCGTTTCAGATAAACTCAACAGTTATTTTGCATCGATATTTACAAATGAAAAACCTTTTGTGGCAATGGGAAATTGTGGGAGCGAAGTTAAAATATATGTAATTAATGATACTGAAATTTCGCAATATGATTTAATGAAACACTTTCGAGTCTACACAACAGTAAGGCTCCTGGAGTTGATGGAATATACCCTGTAATCTTAAGAGAGGTGCAAGCGAGTGCATTGAACCATTGAGGCTAATTATGCGAGCATCACTAGACTGGGGAGATTACCTTGGATTGGAAAAGTGCCAATGTATCTCCCATACATGAGGGTGGTTCTAAGAGTGAAGTGGGAAATTATCAACCTGTCAGTCTGACTTCAGTTGTAGGGAAAATCATGGAGGCAATGATCAAGGGTGGAATTCAGGATCATTTGGATCGAATTGAAATTCTCAAGGATATTAACATGGTTTTGTAAAGGGAAAATCATGTTTAACAATCTGGTTCGCTATTTTGAAAGGGTGACTCACGAGCTGGATTTAGGGAATAATTTCGACATTGTTTAATGAGACTTCGGCAACGCTTTTGACTCAGTCCAACATGAACGGTTGCTTTATAAGCTGGAACAGATTAGAATCACTGGGAAAATCCTTAGATGGATAGCAGGATGGCTTCAGGGCAGGAGACAGAGGGTTGTGATAAATGGCTATTCCTCAGATTGGGTTGATGTCAGAAGTGGGGTTCCCCAAGGATCAGAATTAGGACCACTGTTGTTTTTAATTTTCAAAAACAACATCGATGAAGAGATAGAGGGCGTGATGTCTAAATTTGCAGATGATGTTAAAATTGGTAGAGTGGTTAATGATCACTGTCAAGCTGAGCTTCTTTAGAGAGACCTAGTAGACTTCAGGAATGGTCAGAAAAATGGCAGCTATGCTTTAATCCAACAAAATGTAAGGAATTACACCTGGGAAACAGTAATCCCAAAATAACTTATTCACTTGGTGGAGTTCAACTAAACCAAGTACTAGAGGAAAGGGACTTGGGTGTTACGATACGGTCAGACATGAAATTCTCTGAGCATTGTAAACAGGTTGCAAGGAAGGCCCATGGGATCATATCGATGATCTATCGAACTTTTGCAAGTAGAGATAGGGACATGATAATCCCATTATAAGGCTTTTGTTAGACCACATTTGGAATACTGTGTTCACCTATGGAGACCGCAGCTGAAGAAAGACATCGAGCTCCATGAAAGGGTGCAAAGACGGGTCACTCGCCTGGTGAGATCGGCAAAAAGGCTTCCTTATGAAGAAAGACTTCGAATATGTGGGTTGCAGAGTTTGGAAACTAGACACCTTAGAGGAGATTTGATTGAGGTTGTGGGGGGGGGGGAATATGTGAATTGGTTTAATTTTATTTTTGTTTATGTATAATAATAATGCTTTATTAAATATTACTTATTTGTTCTCTTCCCTTATAACTATATAGACTCTATTCCTTACACCCCAAGTACACATCTGACTTTGCTTCACAGGAGAATTCCAGATTCAAGGGAACTTCTCAATTATGTATAATTCCCTTCGGAAAGGCTGAGTGTTCAGGAATAACAAACTCACAAATTAATAAACAACAAAGTTTATTTACATATATATATATATATATATTTGTATACAACATAATATACAATTGAATTAAAAAACATGTAATATGCATACAAAGTTAAATCAAGGATACCTTGCATAAATTATTCTTATTCCTGTTTCCCTTCACTAGCTAATCTGAGTTGACCATTATATGAAAACACTTGATTCATTCTTCTTGCCCTAACTAACTTCTAACACATATACACATTAACCATACTTATTTCACTTACTCCTGGATACAATTCTGTTTCTGATATTAACAATCAATATGCTACTTTCATCATTATCTGTGTTCTTACCATTCTGTTACAATATACTGAAGACCAATCTTAACTTTCCTAAAGTCTCTATTTGTTATTAGTCTTTCAGATGAACCAACAAATCTTCATCAATAAAAACACTATATTCAATTATCTATCCTTAAAACATATTCGAAGTTTCTCATATAATGCAATTATCTATCCTTAAAACATATTCAAAGTTTCTTATATAATTCAATTATGTGTCCTTAAAACATAATCAAAACTTCTCATATAAACCTTACTACCCTTCTAACACATCATAACCATTTGAACAACAATTTAATCTATTACTCATCCTTCGTTTCCCTTGCATTTTACAATAACCTTTTTTTTAACATAATAACTCTGTTAGTATATATAATTTACTTCAGAGATAATTTATCTATCATTTTACTTCTAGTGCTACCCCCTTTTTTTTATGAATTACTACACTGTTTCACTAACATTGCTTCTAGTTAACTTACAGTACTTACTATATTTCTCACCTACTTCTATCTTTTTTCTTTCCTTTCCGGGGAGGTTTCAACCTTCAATTTTATATATATATATATCTGATACAAATATGTATATATATATTTTTTTTTTTTTTCAATTTCCAATCTGCTCTTTTCTGCATTATTCAAACATCTCATGAAGTTCAATTAATAATTTCATTTTCATTATTTCATTTTCCCAAAGTTCAGTTAAATATTTAATTGTTCACATAATAACCAAAAGTGAGAGGGCGCTGTTGTCTTTCTTCAGCATATATAAGGAAGAAACTTGGAATATAAAAGCCTTTTAGTTTTCTAGTCCACTACAGGGCCTCCGTAGCCGAGTTGTCAAGAGTGGAAGTGCAGTAGCACACGCCCTTTGAGTAGATCAGGGGTTCAAACCCCTGAATACGGTTGATCTGCCAACCGGCACTGGACCAGCGTGGCAGATTATGGTCCATTTCCCTCAGCATGAATTGTTGAGGAGGCTTCCATCCTGTAGTGGATTGATAATGGCTGCACGTTATGTTACAAAACGTTATAGATCATTTTTATTTATTTAATTTCTATTTTTACGGAAATAAATAAATAAATCTTTATTTGTCGTACGAAATTTAAAATATAGGTTTACATTGGTAAGTGACAAATTCCCTTCACGGCAGAAAATGACAGGGGATTACCATAAAATGTGAATAAAAGAATGTCTAAAATATACAAGAAAGGGCAACAAATATACAATAAATATTCACGAAAAGATGACATATAAATTGCATTACTCTTCACTACATTTCTATCTAGAGTCCTGGCAATTCTAATACAAAAGTTCATCTTGACATCGCATCCACTGATCAACTTGTGAGAGATATACATTGTTCAATTGCGTACACACAGTTCTTGACAGAAATTCACACAACTACTACGCAACAGTAGCCTCAGCGAACCACACTGCGGTTTGTTTTCTATATTTCAGATCTTCTGTGAGCCTTAGTAGGTCAATTCCTATACGTGTTAGGCACTGAATTGATTCCAACGCACTGGCGGGTATAAACCCGTCGGCCATCTTCAGTCTGTTGGTCTTCATTCTCAAGGATTTTGTACCTCTTAATGCAGATGGCGGGATGTGTCACTCACAAAGCTGCCAGAAGCATGGTGATGATATCGTGCCAGTCATCATTTTGATTGCGGTTATTAATCGTTTCCAGGCAATGATGTCTGGTAAACGCTGCAGTTTAAGCTGTTCAGAGAGCTGCGTGGTCCTTAACTGTTGAGGGAGATGGTGCTTATGGTTTGCCCACTTCAGCAGCCAGAATTCACTCGCATATATTCTCCTAATGTCGGTAGGGGTGGCTGACGCCCACAATTCTGCGCCATACAAAATGACCGAATACACTGTGGTTCTTAAATATCGTGCGGTTGTTGCAGTCTGTTTCACGTGCAAGAGGTGCTGTTTTGTTGCCCAACGTAAGTAGTTCATTTTCTTTATAATCAGGTCAATATGAGACTTGAACGTAAGTTTCGTATCAAATGTTACTCCCAGATCACTATGCGTCTCAACAACTGGGATAGGTTTGCCATTAAGTTTCGGGTGTACGAGCGTAGGGGATTTTTTGAGCGAGTACACCATGATTACAGTCTTCTGCGGATTTAGGGCCAAGCCAAATTTGTCTAAGTACACGAATAAGTTCAGAAGCATATAATTAATCTGTTCACACAATGCACTATTGGTCATGGACGGTTGGATGGGTGTTAGGATCTTAATATCGTCTGCATAAGTGCATACATCATCCCTACCCTTGCAGAACGGGATCATCATGGCGGTAAAGAGGAGTCCAGATAAAACTCCACCCTGTGGAACTCCTGCATGGAGTTGGCGTTGGAGGATCTGACTATCTGTGCGGTAATAAATGGACCGACAAGTAAGTAGGGCCTGTAGGAACTTCAGCAAATTTCCTTTTATTTGGAAGGCGTGTTGGAGCAGATGAAGTAAGGCATGTACATCCAGGCTATCGAAGGCTGCTTTTATATCGGCATAAATTATTGCAATTTCCTTTCTGGCTTGGAAAGCATTTAGTATCGCGGCTTGAACTGTGAGGAGGTTAGTAATTGTTGATCTTGCAGTTATTGAATAATGAATTTGTTGAGGCTGCCCAGCCAGTATCTGATTCGACAACTTTGGCAAAAGAGCTTTCTCTAGTACTTTTAACAGGGTAGATGCAGTAAATATTGGCCTATAGTGCTCCACAAGGTTAGGCTTTGTAATTTTCGGCATTGGAATTACAGCGTACTTATTCCAGTTCTAAGGGAAAACTCGGCAAGCAAGGATAGAGCTATAAATTGCTTGGAAATGCAGAAAATGAAACTGAAGAATTAGAAACAAGCCAATTACGATATGCAACGTTCTTCTCTTGGACAGCCTTAGCACATTTATTGGAAAACCAAGGTTTAGAAAAAGGACGAGATTTTAAAGTGGAGTGTGGGATGAAGGATTCCATTCCTGCAAGAATAATTTCACTCACACGATCAGAGCAAACGTTAACATCAGAAGTTTTGAAACAGTAAACTGACCAAGGAAAAGAAGAAAAGAAGTCTCTCAGGTCATCCCATTTTGCATTCTTGTAATGCCAAACAACACGAGGTTGGGAATAGCCATGAGATAAAGGTTCCATTGGAGAAGAGACAATCACCAAGTTGTGATCTGAAGTGCCTAAAGGACCTCTCATTTCGACCGTGTACTTAGAAGGGTTGTTTGTGAGAAAAAGATCAAGCGTATTGGCGGTATGATTAGGAATGTCCGGTATTCTTGTAGGTAAATGAACAATCTGTGCTAGGTCCTTAGTAACAGCAAAAGCCTCAGCATCTCGACCTGCTGGGTTGGTGTGACTAGAAAACGGAAGCCAGCTGGAGTTGTGAACATTAAAATCACGAAGGAAAATTACCTCACTGTTAGGAAAGTTGGACTGGAGAAAGTCAAGTTGCAAAGAGAGGAAGTCAAAGAGCACCAAATGATTAGTGGAGTTGGGAGAACAGTAGAGACAACAAATGAATTTGACACAATGAGGTAGAGAGATTTTAAGCCAAAGAAGATCAAAGAGAGGAGATTCCATATTGCCAAGTCTCTGACAGGGAATATCAGAATGGACATATGCACAAGTACCACCTTTGAGGCGAAAGGAATCATACAGCGAGTAATTTGGGCATCTGAGATGAGCAGTAGTTGAATCAACCGATAACTGAGATTCCGTCAGAAAGAGTACATGGGGTTTCGCAGACTTCACTGCCACCGAGCCATTTTGGCGAACAAAATCGAGCACTTGACTCGATTACTTTAAACCCAAACCCAGGCGGGAAGAGGGGAGACACCCTGTCCCCCCCTCTCTCCGCCGACCCTCCTTTTCCTTCTGGTGAGGCATGGACATGCCTCACTGACCACCTGGGGACATCTACTCTGTCGCCCCCATACTTCTACCTTTACCCCCCAGCCTTCTGCCTCTCCTCCCCCACTCTATCTATACTCGATGTAAACGCCCTACATCCTAAATTAATCAAATCAAAAATAATTTTCGCCCAGTCTCGGCCTATCATATCCACTGCCCTGCTCTTGCCGTTTGAATGCATGGACGCTATGCGCTGTATGCAAACATTCAAAAATAAATTACAACTGCATGTGTATGTATATATATATACACACTTATATATCTTCAATTTTTTTTTTTTTTTTTTTTTTAGGTCCTAGCTGCCGAAATCTCAGGAAATTAAGCGGCAGGACCTGCCAGAGTAACTTAAGTCAAGTGAGTTCCTGGTCTGCCTCCACGGGGCGAAAGTGGGGCAACGTTGGGCCTCAATAGGGGTCCAGCGGCTAAATGACCAGATGAACAACGGTACACGACACCACACAAATACAATTCCCACACTTTTAAATCTCTGGCTTTTCCAGTCAACTGGTTCACCCACAATGTAAACTACGCGGAGATGGGGGAAACCCCTGGTGCCGTTGGACCCTAAACACACTTTCACTTTCACTTTCACTTTCACTGCAAGTGGAAATGGACATCGTTGAGATTAGAATTGAGACCACGTATATTTGTGAAATGAATTATGAAGTCCTTGGGAGGTTTAGATCTTTTCGCAGATAAGCTTGCTCTATTATTTTGACAATTCATTGTGTATTCAATAGTAAGAAAAAGTGAGTGAGACATGCTGTATGAAGTAATGAAATTTTTGGTATGACATACACATGGTAAGAATATACCCAGATCCTTGACATAACGTGGCCTCGACAATGCTCCCCGCATACACACTACTCGGACTCCCTCCAGTTACTATCTGGCAGAGTAGAGGGAACAAGATTATACTCTAGCTGATCCGGAAGCCTGCTAGAGAGTTACCAATAGGTTCAGTCCGGTGTACCAACTAGCGGCCGGCCTGCGAACACCGTTTTAGAGCTGTACCCTCGAAATGTAAGGAATATTGGATGTCGCCACGACGTTCATAACCTCAAAAGGCATCAATCATATTGCATGATGGAAGAGATGGGGAAGGGCTGACCGGAACTTAGCTCTAGAGACTAAACATGGGTACTGCATGATGGAAGAGATAGGGAAGGGCTGACCGGAACTTAGCTCTAGAGACTAAACATGGGTACTGCATGATGGAAGAGATAGGGAAGGGCTGACCGGAACTTAGCTCTAGAGACTAAACATGGGTTCCACCACTTCAAGCCTCCAATAAGCAAAGTGGTGGTATTTCACCGGTTGATGATTCTGCCAGTATTCTGCTAAATATAAGGTATATTAGAGTAATTAAGCCAATCTGATTATATATTTGCAGTAAATTCTCAGTATATTTGAACATAGAAACACTGGCAAATGTCAAACAGAAACAGAAACAGATAGCTTCAGCTAATTATTGATGGGATAGGTTGAGAGGAGCTAGCCCTTGTTAACGTTCCATTCAATGTATCCCTATATCTATAATTAGCTATATCATCATATCATTTTTACTATTTTATTTTTATTTTATTATATTCTATGTGTTTTTATAGGTTACAACAAAGTCCAACTTAGGTTACCTAAATACTTGGCCCTTTGAACTAATCAGTATAATTTTCACCCCTAATACTTTTATGCTAAATTCTCCAATTTATCTAGTTGGGTTTAACTAAAAAATTGTTGTATATATATACAGGGTGATTCGCTACCAGTGCGACAAACTTGCAGGAGGTGTAGGGGGCACAAAGACGAATCGGAATCACACAGCATTGCAGGGTCCGAAATGCCTTCGTCATGCGGTACAGGACATTGAACGGGAGGTCGCGTGAACAGCGATCCCGCTGGAAGTCAGCATTTTCGAACCGTTTCTGTTGAAGAAACCAAGTAGCAAAAGTCCTCCGAAGCGGATAATCCCCAGGCTCCAATGATCGGACGCGTTGCAGATGGTATGAACTCATTTGGTTTGTTGACAGTATCCTCCATACAATGGATTGAGAAATACCCAATCGTTGGCCTATCGCTCGAGTACTCGTACTCGGATTGCCTTCTGCAAGACGTAGGACATTCTCCTCATTGTCTGGCGTCCTCGTCGTTCGTTCTCGATTCATGGTACCTCTCGTGAAACAACCAGTCTCACGTAACCTTCTCATCATACGATTAAAATCGTATGATGAGGAGGTTACGCGAGATGAATGTATGATGAGGAGCACGCCTGTGCGGGAAACCTTCCTGGTACAAGCGCAGAGCGGCGCGCCCGTTACAGTCCGCAGCTCCATACGTGAGTTGCATGTCGGCCAGTTCAACGTTTGAATACTCGTCCATCCTACTGCCTCGGGAACCGGTTCGCAAATGCTGACTTCCAGAGGGATCGCTGTTCACGCGACCTCCCGTTCAACGTCCTCTACCGCATGACGAAGGCATTTCGGACCCTGCAATGTTTTGTGATTCCGATTCGTCTTTGTGCCCCCTACACCTCCTGCAAGTTTGTCGGATCCAACAATAATACCATCAGGGACCTAAGACAACGCAAAAAAAAAAAAAAAAAAAAAATTATTATCGCTTTTTACCGACAATCTAGATGACGTCAACTGGGGCCAACCACCCAGAATGAAGGCAAAAAACGACAAGGTTCTCTGTTTCTGTGATGATCAATATATGCTAAGTAATTTAAATCTAAACCAAATATAAACCGGTATAGGCCGAAAATAAACCGAATGGATGATTTAGATATACATAAAACTATTCATTTACGTAATGACTTGCTGCCTATTAATAACTTACATATTAATATCAGATTTAGATATTCTAGACCATTTGGTCTTAAAGCGTGTAACTATAAAACAATAGCTACAAACCATCACAATATTAACATCGGACAGGATACATGTGTTTGCCACAAACCTTCATTTCATAGATACGTGGATCCTAACCATAATCACATTATAACCGGCAATTTAGATATAATCCCATATCCTGAACTTAGAGATATTTTATCACTGGGTTTTAAATTTCGACCTAATTTACCTATTTAATAAATCTAATTTTAAAAAATTGTTATATCTAGATCTACTTAAATATTGCATAAGATCAGCATATAACCATAACATACCGGTTGAAGGATACCACATGTGGCTATTTACAATGCTTAATATCATATCTAGCAAATATAATCAATTGAAATTCATACAGGAAGGATAATCTATATAATACCAAATTAATAAATAGGCAGCTCAAAGATATACATGAACATTTTGTGATTACTCCCGTTGACAAAGCTGCTTGTAATTATGCAATCATATGTAAATCATATTATATAGAAATTATAAAAAATGAACTACAGTCTAGCCATACATATAAACAGATAACATCTTCCTCTAATATAATAATCAAAAAATTAATTGCATTGCATAAAAAATTAAAGTTAAAGTATAATAACCTAAAATATCCGTTTATATATGGCATACCCAAAATTCATAAATCACCCATTGCTTTTAGATTCATAACATCATGTAGAGATAGTTATGCTAAATTTCCCGGAAAAACGTTAGAAAAGTTACTTAAAATTATATTAAATAACTTAAATAAAACTATTATAATAAATAATAACTTACCTATTATAAATGCTCTAAAAAATAACAATATTCATCAAATACAAACATTTGACTTTAACAGTCTATTTACGAGCATTAATCTTGATAACTTAGAAGTCGTCCTCCGGAAACTATATTTAGAAAATAAAAATGCTATAAAGGTTGATTTAACCTATCGGAATTCTCTAATAAAATTATGCATCTTTAATAATTATGTATATGACGGAACATCGTTATACTTACAAGTGAATGGCACCCCTATGGGAAGTCCAGCATCAAGCATGATCGCAAACCTTTATCTACATTATACAGAAAGAGAATTCCAAGATAACCTACTTATATATAGATACGTAGATGATATATGTGTTTTTAATTGTCCATATTTTGTCCAGGATTACAGTAAATTATATCCGGTAGAACTTGTATTAGAAAAAACTAATAGTTCTGATACTATAGCAAATTATCTGGATCTTCATATAGAAATATTGCATAATAATAATATAGACGTAAACGTATATAATAAAAGAGATGCTTTCAATTTTAACGTAGTAAGCCTTACAAATTGGAAATCTAATATATCAAAATCAGTGCATGCTAATATAATTTTATCACAATGTCTAAGGATTGCCTATATCTGCAATAGTAATAAAAATTGTTCAGCGGGCTTAACACTGTTGTACGGCAGGTTGATCAATAATCATTTCCCTATCGCTTACCTGAAATATCATTTCAGGAAAGCGATAAACATTATTAATTTCAAAATTTTGTTTTCTGAACCTATTGTTTTAATATAATTTTCAATATAATCTTTATATTTAGTGCCATGTATATATGTAAATAGGATACACTTTGCATTCTTGGTGTCTTACGGCGTAGAAAACTTGTACCCACCGGCTTGCAAATTACAGTGCATCATTTTTTTTTTTTTTTTTTTTTTTAATATATAGTTAATATATAGTTAAATTCATTTAAATTTACTTAAATTCACGCTGAGATAACATGCAAATTCAGCTCAGGGTCCTACTATAGGAACGGGTTTGTGATCCCGGGCATACCCGAGCCACAACTTATATCTTGTAATGTCTTTAAACTGTCCTACACTCTTTATTTTTATTTCTCCGAAATTATTAGGGCAATCCGAGGACGTAGGAGAAACTATTTCTTATCTATACCACTATTTTTCGCCTTTGTGGAGTTCAGGTTCTATTATTCCTACTCCTTTAGTTTTTCTTCTTACTATCTGCATGTTTCTCTATGCGTTAATTTAATTTAATTATTTATTTTTACCGTATCCATCACATAGGGGGCACCACATATTATTTTGACGACTATTACATTATGTCCTAGATACGGTCAATATGTAGTATGTATTATATATTTAATCTTATTTTAATCATTAAATTACGTTCTCTGTCGGGTCAACGATGATTAATATATGCTGACATTTATATTTTACTTATATTACTTACCCTTGATTCTAATATTTCTAATATTTCTAAATTTTATTATCATCTTTCGATTTATTTAAATTCGCGATTTATTTTCGGCCTATACCGGTTTATATTTGGTTTAGATTTAAATTACTTAGCATATATTGATCATCACAGAAACAGAGAACCTTGTCGTTTTTTGCCTTCATTCTGGGTGGTTGGCCCCAGTTGACGTCATCTAGATTGTCGGTAAAAAGCGATAATAATTTTTTTTTTTTTTTTTTTTTTTTTGCGTTGTCTTAGGTCCCTGATGGTATTATCGTTGGATTTATTTTCTTTATATTATCCGTAATATTATAGACATTATGGGTGCATTGCACGATTGCTTGCAACTGCTTTGACTCATAAATATTATTTACATATTAGTTACAGTTACTTTCGTTTTAACTTTCTTTACTTTTTTATCAATAATTATAATTATATATATATATATATATATAATATATATATATATGTGTGTGTGTGTGTGTGTGTATCAGAGGCAGCAAAAAGCATATTCCTCTACATGATGCTTGAAATATAAATAAATAAATTAGAATAAGGATTAAAATATAATAAAATAAGCTTTTTCGCTCTTGTCTTGCCATACTGCTGGCATTATTTTATTTTATTTTTATTTTAATCCTTATTCTAATTTATTTGTATGGATATATATTATATATATATATATATATATAGTCATAAATTAAAATAATAAAGTAATGCCAGCAGTACGGCAAGACAAGAGCGAAAAAACAAAATTAAACCTAAATTCAAATCTAACAGGGAGGGAAGAGAAAGGTAACAAGAATAAAATACAGTATATTGCAACGGAAACTCTAAATTAATTTAGAAAATATAATTATATGAATAATAATTCATTAAAATTTAAAGCCAATTAAATAGAAATTTAGCGGTGCCCCCTCTGATGGGCACCAGGTCCAAATTTATGTGAAATATCACCAAACAGAGATTTAAACCAATAACAATAAAACAAAACAAAACAAAAATAGACTGACCATTATGCCCCATCTCAACAGAGGACCACAAGGCCAATAATGGTCAGGGAATCGCTGCATTTCGAACGCTAAACAAATCGCCGCAAAGGCGAAACGATCGCAAGATCAGTCCGCCACATCGACCCCCAGATCGAACCGCCAATGCAGGGAATTGAACAGCGGTGGTCCTGATGCAGCGAAAATCAAAAATAGAACAGACTTAAGCACTCCAGTGCAAAGCCACACTACTGACAAAAGTAAATTTAACCCATTTATATAAACAAATAATAAACTATAGATGGCAGTACAGGCGCAGCGTTAGCAATTCGCCCAATACTATCATGTGACATAATTATATTTAAATATTGTTAGAAAAGAAATATTACTTAATAAAAATAAAAAGGAGGGTATAGCACACATTATTATTCATATAATTATATTTTCTAAATTAATTTAGAGTTTCCGTTGCAATATACTGTATTTTATTCTTGTTACCTTTCTCTTCCCTCCCTGTTAGATTTGAATTTAGGTTTAATTTTGTTTTTTCGCTCTTGTCTTGCCGTACTGCTGGCATTACTTTATTATTTTAATTTATGACTATATTTCAAGCATCATGTAGAGGAATGTGCTTTTTGCTGCCTTTGATGTGTGCTATACCCTCATTTTTATTTTTATTAAGTAATATTTCTTTTCTAACAATATTTAAATATAATTATATATATATATATATATATATGAATTGTTAGGAGGAGGACAAATGGAGACTGTCTTCCTTGATTTGATCGAAGCATATGACAAAGACGTTCATCGAGGAATAATCAAAAAAAAAAAAAAAAAAAAAAAACTGGATCGATATGGGCTCAGATACCAGTCTTTAAACTCGATTGCAAACTTCTTAGAAGAGAGAAATAAAATAGTTGTTAAAAAGTAAAATTTCATGCTCTTTTGACCAGAAATTACTGTGCCACAGGGCCTTTTTTGATCTATATCAATGATCAAATATACCTACTTCATTAGGGGATTGCCAAATTAAAACAGATTACGTAAAAAATTTATAACAACGACTGTATAATTTTAGGCGAAGCTGTGTAATTCAGTGGCTAAAGAAGAATGGAACTGTGGTGAATAAGACCAGTGCGAGCAGATGAGTTTTACCATTGCACACAAAAAAGAAGCCAAGTTTTCTAAATTGTGTTAATCATTGCTTGATTAAAAAAGTAAACCCATAGAAAAATTTGGATATTTTTATTAGAGAATTACTCCTTTTTGATTTTCGTGTCTGAAACTTTGTGAAGGCAGCCAGCTAATACTTAGGGTTTCTTAATACAGGGTGTCTCAAAAATACACGCCATAACTTCAGGAATGAGTTCCTCATATGTAGACAATAAAAATATTTTATATCAACATAGTTCCGGAAATGCTTGGTTCCCGAGTTAGTAACCGGAATGTCTTATCTCCCGCAGGTGATTTCCTTCATCACAAGGTACTGACAGAATCTGGTGGTTTCCATACCTTCAAACGTTTTCAAGTACAGACAGGAAAACGTTTGAAGGTATCCATCGCCACCCTTGTGAACATGGGACCTTTACACATCGTGCTGCCAACAGAGGACTACCAAGATCTAGGACTCCTGAAGTAGAGGAGGAGATTTTGGATGTTGTGCATGCCACTCCTGGAATCAGCTCACGCAGAATAGCAGTGCAACTGGCTGTTCAACGTTCCACTATTTGGAAAGTGTTGCGAGAACACCAACTGTATCCTCACAATCTGCAACGGGTACAGGCCCTGTCACCAGCAGATTACCCCGCAAGTAATGTTCTGCCAGTGGTTCTTGCAGCAGTGTGGTACAACTCCTCTTTCCTGCCTTTGTGATATTCACAGATTGTTTTGGTTGGTTTGTAGGAGCATTAGCAACTAAGGCCATATTGCTCCAGGATATGCGGTGGTCATTCCTTGACCTCCAGGATATGCGGTGGTCATTCCTTGACCTTTCCGCATCCTCCGTATTTGGTGGTGACGGACCGAACCCCGGTCTAATCAAGAAACGTGTGCTGCGCACTGCTGCTCCTTCCCACCTGGCTACGGAGGCGCCGTGATATTCACAGATAAAGCACAGTTCACAAGAGACGGAATCCAAGCCTTTCACAATCAAGGAGTATGAGGAAACACGGATGATAGAGGCAGAGCTTGAATTCTGTAGAAGTTTGGAGTATTCAAGTGTGAGAATTTTTTTTGTCATTACTGAAAAAGTTTTAATTTCGATTTAAAAAAAAAATGCTTTATAGAATTATTGTTTGGTAATTGTGTTTCTAACCATTACTCTTTCAGAAGGCGCCTCCGTAGCCAGGTGGGCAGGAGCAGCAGTGCGTAGCACACTCTTCTTGATTAGACCGGGGTTCGAGCCCGTGACCACCAAATACGGAGGATGTGGACAGGTCTGGGAATGACCACCGCATATCCCCGGAGCAATATGGCCTTAGTTGCTAATGCTCCTAAAAACCAAATAACAAACAAACAACTCTTTCAGAATGTGCAGTTCTTTGGCGCCGAGCAGGCTAACACCCCGTGTACTGAAAATCAGGCGGGGTGTTCGAAAGATGTCTTGATCCTGGAAGGCACGGAGCTACACGACGCTGAAAATTTGAGCCAAAGAGCCCATCTATATTGGATGGTGTCGCTGAAGTTATTATTGATGACGTGGATGTAAGTATGTCTATATATATTTTTTTTTTCGTGAAAACAAATCCCCAAATCCCCAAACAAATCCCCTTATACGACTTTTTTTTTTTTTACTTTTAATTTTAGATGGAAGAAAGAGATGGAGACGCCTCACGTGATAATTTTGGGCGCTACTACCACATACAGGAAGGGGTTGAGCGCTATTCAAAGAAATACCGGGCCTTGTATAAAACTTACAAGGTCCGGTTTAGAGCTATATCAGATCTAGCAGACGGGGATCTGTTTTTTTCGAACTTTCGACGGATATTAGAAGAAGTAATAGCCAATTTAAGTAACCATGACGTTTATTCGCACATTAGGTTGTGTTTAGACGCACCCAGCCTAAAAAACCCAATAAACCTATCCTTCATGCCCCTGACAGATCTGACGTTTGACCGCCTGATGGCCGCATTCATAGCAGTCGATCAGTCAAACAGTGAGTTTATGCTTACGAACGACTTGAGTCTGGAAGTAATTCTAATTAATATCACCAATAGGGGGAGGGCGGCAAACGTTCTGAGAACATAAATAAATGGGCAATGTTGAATTTGAATGACTTAAAAAAAAAAAAAAAGAAGAACTGTCATTCCAATCAATATACCGATAGTTTGTGTCTTGCCAGAGCTATAGCTGTCGGTATTTCTGCCCATCAGGATGGTGCTAAAACGTACAGACAGGTGCGAGAGGATAATTGTAATATGCAAACTATCAGGGCTAAAAATTTACACAGAATCGCAGGGGTTGCTTTAGACGGTTTTGGCTTGAATGAAGTTGAACTGTTTCAGCGTGTGATCCCCGCTTACCAACTTGTAGTCATTTCCGCAGAGTGCGGCTTTCAAGTTGCATATCGGGGCCCTGCTGCTGATAAACAGATATATCTCCTCAACCACGACGGGCATTATGATCTTGTGCGATCTTTGAAAGCTCTGTTTGGCAGTGATTACTATTGTCCCCTCTGCCTTAAAGTTTTACCTATTCATGAGAGAGTGAACATTCACAATTGCTCTTTCAAGTGAAATAGATTCAGAGCTGTCGCCATTCATAATGAAAGCAATCTTCTCTCGTGCAATTTTTGTAATCGCTATTTCCAAGGAGAACGATGTTTTAACTCTCACAGGGCAAACAAAACTTGCTCTGAAGTGCATCGCTGTCCCATTTGTTTGTGCACTTTTCTTACCTGTACAGCACACAAATGCATCGATCGCGACTTCTGTAGTCACTGTAAGACTGTGCACAAAACACAACATTGTTTTGTTCAAAAATCTGAGGACCCAAAGCACGATGTTTCTGTTGTCTACTTTGACACAGAAACAGTCTTGCTAAACGGCGAGCATGTGGCTGTGCTCTGTGTTGCTTCTTTTGGTGACCAGGAACGTGTTTGCTGGGGCAGAAATTGCATGGCGAAGTTTTTGGATGAGCTGATAGGAGCCCGAGAGACTTGAAACGAGGCAGGAATGGCCGAAAACTTCGACACTCAAAACCAAAATATAAGAATGTGCGAGTAGTCGCCCACAACCTTCGTCGTTTTGACGGCTACTTTGTGCTTTTTATTTTCGCAGAACATATAGTTCCTCACACGATCTATGACGGGTCGAAGATTTTGGGCATCCTTCTGACCATGTTAAACATAGTCTTCTTGGACTCATTCCTTTCTAGCAGTTCCGCTCCGAAAGCTGCCATCAATGTTCGAGCTGCCTAAGTTCCGTAACGGCTTCTTCCCTCATGAATTCCACAAGATAGATACATTAGATTATGTGGGGGCTCTGTCCGACAAAAATATTTTAAACCGGAATTCATGAGCGAATAAAGCCATATGGAATTTGTGTTGTGGTACCAAGAGAAGTCACGAGAGACCTACAACCTGAAGTTGGTATTTGGTATGTTGAGGGTCTTGCGGCTCCTGGTATTTCTCCCATCTCCACGGTGTTCTCTGTATCGAGTGACAGTACCCTGTCAAGCCAGAGATTTAAAGTGAGTGGATCGTGTATACTGTAGTCTGTTGTGCCTATTATTCATCTGGCTTATTGGCCATCGGGCCCCTGATGGGACCCGACGTTGCCCATACCGCGCCACGTGGAGGCTAGCCAGGTGTTACCAGGAAGGAATCAGTACTCTGACAGTCCTGCCACCTACTTTCCTCAGATTTCAATGGCTAGGACATATAAAAAAAAAAAGGCATTGCTTTAATCGCTGTTGGTGCTTTGTTTGGTCAGAGATTTGCTATAAGAGCGAGAATGGATTGTACGCTGGATGAGTTTTATTTTTGGCCGAAAAGGGTCTGGCAAGCAATTTTGGTGTAGTTACAATTTTGACATGTGGGGCTGTGCGGTGTGAAGGTAGACAGATTTGGGTGGGGAGAAGGAAGGAAGGCTGGAGGGTAGAAAAAGAAGAAAGGGACCGATAGAGAAGGTGGCCCCCAAATGTTCAGTGGGCATGCCCATGCCACACCAGAGGGAAAGCGGGTTTTGCAGGGAGAGGAGGAGACAGGGGTGTCCCCCACAGGGAAAAGGAGATAAAGCAGGCCCGGAAAGGTGTTGGATCTGGGTCGCCATTGTTGGCAGCAAGGCTGGAATCTACGTCGTTCACTTTGACTCTCCGGGTGGTGGACTTAGTCTCGGCAGAGGCCAGGATGCGTCACCTGCCCGTGACAGGCCAACTACATCTAGGTCCCAGTGTTTGGTTGCATCCAATTAGGACTCAGTTGTCTTTCAGTTGCTGTAGGTTGTCCCCACCACTTGTGTTCAAGTCCTCTAGTCACTCAGCTGGTCATCAATGGCCAGTTGTGTGCTTTCTGTCCATCGGTGGTCCAAAGTCTGAAGTTTGTTTCAGGGTGGTGGAAGTGCTCTTTGCCTCGCGAAGACATGAAGCGAAATCATGAAAGCATTATAGTTTTCTTCTTCCTGCAGCACTACGTCCTCCTGATTTCTAAGGATGTAGCGCAGTTTAGTAAACAGCAGGCTGTGGAGGTCTTCATATATGTTACGTTCATAGAGCAGGTGCTCCCAAGTTTCTCCTTGTCCTCATCTACACTGCGCTATGTCCGAGATTCCAAAATCGTGTAGCTTCTTCCTGAAGGACCCATGCCCTGTCAGCAGGTAAGTGGTATGAAGTCCAGGAGAGTACCAGGTTGGCAGAAATAGGATAAGCACCTCCAATGTCTGGTATGAAGCTTTTAGTTATGTGGCCTTTAGTGGAGTCATTCCACCAATTCTGCCACACTGTACTCATGTGGTCTGTAAGACGTGTGGTCTGAACAACCTGAAGTGTGAGCTTTTGGCTTATGCCTTGGCTGACGTAAGGGTATTGCGAGATTCCTGCAATAAGTTCCGTTCTCTCTGCATAGCAGTCTCGCAAGTTGATCCTTTCTGTCAGGACATCACTATTGCCGGTGCATGTAGCAGGATCTTCGCCAGAAACATTTTAGAACCAAACACAATGGCTATCCTTCCACCTGGCAGATACAAAGGGAGCAACACACAGAGTAGGAAGGCATTGACTTTTCTTTCGTGGCTGAAACAACGAAACAACATTACACGTTCAACACGTTCGATCACAGAGTAGGGAAGTTAGAGTAGGCCCTTTTTTTATTAGATAGGGTTTGTGATAGTACTGCCTACGAGTTTTACGGATGCTGCTATCACGGGTGCAAGAAGTGTTTTTGGTCTAGCACTATACAGACACAGAGAAACAAGCCTATGGGCACCCTATATGCTGAAACCATGGACCGCGAGGCTTTCAGTAGGTCTCAAGGATATGATGTGGTTTCCGTATGGGAATGCCGTCCCTGGCACAGACACCGATCAAACGTTTTCTCGATTCACTGTCTGCTTCTAAATCTTTCAAAATCTGTTCAGTGTTCATAGTCTATGAGAACTGCACAGTGTTTAGTCACAGAAATAATGTTTTTGAATTCGGCCTACAAGATCACTGTTATGTTTTCGGGAAGAGGTTCTGCGAATTTAATTTCAAGGCGTACACCGCCTCGACGTGATGAGCTTATGTGTTCATCTACTGCATTTTGAACTGGGGTTAAATCGAAGGCGTAAAGCACATTGCACTCTGTATAATCCAAGCGTGATACATCGTTTCCACAGTCTGAATTCCACTTGTTTAAGGATATAAAAAGTGACAGGTAGGATCTGGTACAATGTCCGTTCTTATAATCGAGTGTGAGCGGTATGGAAGGATATTGGACCCCGTCAGCCGTCAGAAGTAAACAGCACAGGTTGTAGTGTGTAAAATTGAATGGGTTAGCATTAGCATTAGCATTAGCATTAGCATTAGCAGAGGCATTTGATGCAAGAAAGCAAGCTTATGCAGCATCATCCAAAAAAAAAAAAAAAAAAAACCACTTCCACTTCACCCCTCTGTTCGTTAAAAATATCTGTCCAGCTGGGCCATAAACTTATTTAGGCTATCAACGTCCACGACAAGGGATGGAAGTCTGTTCCACCAGCCACCCGCTGGCTAAAGGCAAATTTCCGCACGTCTATCCTACATCTGTCTTTCCTCAATTTGAATTTATGCCCTCTCAGGTGATTATTCTGAGTGAGAGGAAGAATCCCATCAGCATTCAGCATGCTCAAACCATTCAAGGCTTTATACACCTCTATCAGATCACCTCACTGGTGCCTAGTCTCCAGACACTGTAATTTGCAAAATTTAAGCCTTTCTTCATAAGAGCACCCCTTTGTTCCATTCACTAATCTTGTTGCCCTTCTCTGTACTCGTTCCAGCAGCTCTACATCCTTCTTGAAATGAGGCCTCCAGACCTGTATACAGTACTCTAGGTGTGGCCTGACCATTGCCTTATACAAGTGAATAATCACCTCCTTATCCCTGCTAGAAAAATTCCTATATATCATTGACAATACACCATGAGCTACTCTTGCAGCCCGTCTGCACTGCTCAGAGAACTTCATATTTGCCTGCACAACCACCCCAGGTCCCTTTCATTCTCTACCACTGTCAGTGTAGTACCACACAGTTGATACGTTGCTCTGGGGTCGCTGTTTCCCATGTGTAGTACTTTACATTTGTCAATGTTAAACTTCATTTGCCACCTCTCAGCACATCTGCTCAACCATTCCAGATCCTGTTGCAGCAGCATAGTGTCAGTAGTGTCCTTGACAACCCTGCCTACCTTTGTATCGTCTGCAAACTTCGACATTAAGCTTGATATACCCTCATCAATATCATTTATGAATACAGAAAACAATAATGGATCCAACACTGAGCCCTGAGAGACTCGACTAATAACATTAGTCCACGACGAGCAGTGTCCATTGATTACCACTCTCTGTCTTCTACCCCTCAGCCACCCCTTTTATCCACAGCAGCAATTTGCCTCCAATGCCACACTGCTCCAATTTGTGCAGCAGTCTTCCATGTGCAACAGTATCAAAAGCCGTTCTAAGATCCAAGTATATAATATCAAAGTTATTCCCTGCATTCAGTTTTGTGACTGCATCATAGTAGCCAATCAAATTGGTCAGGCAAGACTTCCCCTTAACAAAATCATGCTCTGTCCGAGCTATAGCTGAAGTCTTGTCTAAATGATCGTGCAGTGCTTCTTTAACCAGTGCCTCCATTAATTTTCCTGGAACAGAAGTTAAACTCACAGGTCTATAATTACTTGTGTCAGCCTTTGATCCTGCTTTGTGAATTGGGGTGACATTTGCACATCTCCAGTCTGTGGGTACCACACCTGAGTCCAAGGAAGCTCTCATAATTATGGCTAAAGGTTTGCTTACTTCCTTTGCTGCCTCCTTTAATATAACTGGATAGATCCCATACACCCCGGGTGCCTTTCTTGTGTTTATCTTCAACAATTTCTCCTCCACTTTACTCTCAGTTATTACAAGATTCTCTAGCTTACTGCGAGAGTTGAATATACCTCTGGCTTTTCCCTCGCTAAATAACTCATGTGTGAATGTCGATGCAAAATATTCATTTAGTTTGTTAGCTACCTGAGCAGGATCATCAACAGTTGACCCATCGATATCAAGTGGGCCAATCTGATTCATCCCCTTCCTTCTAGAGTTTACATAAGTAAAGAACTCTTTGCTGTTTGCATCCCTTGTCAAAGATTTCTCGTAATCTGCCTTCACCTGCCTAACCTCCTTTGTAACTTGGTTACAGATCAACTTGTATCTATCATAGGCTTCTGTGTCATGTGTTAATTTGTATGTATCCCATGCGTGTTTCTTCTCTGCCATATGCCTCATCAGTTCATCTGACATCCATTTAGGCCTAAACCTTGAAAAATATTCCTTAGTTGGTATGTATAGCCTAGTAGCTTCCAAGATAAGTTCTTTGAATGCTTCCCATTTTGAATTTGCTGTTGGTAACATCATCAGTTGGTCCCACTGTATAGAATTTAAATACTGTCTCAGTCCATCGTAGTTGTGTTTACGAAAGCAATAGCCCTTCCCTTTACTCCTAATGGTAGCTACCTCTTTGAGTAAATCCCACTTCAGCACACTGTGATCACTGCCACCTAGTGGTTCCTTTATCTGCAGATTCTTAATACACGAATGATCACTGCTGATAATCAAATCAAGAGTATTACTGCCTCTATTTCTGTCCCGAACATGTTGATTTAGAAAACAATCATCCAATAAATCCACAAAAGCTTTGCTAGTGTGTGAGTGACCAGCCCCCAAATTCCAGTAAATATCTGGGAAATTAAAATCCCCCATTATAAGACTCTCTGATTTACTGGCCCACTCTATTTCCCCGTACAGTTTCTTATTATACTCAACAGAGTCATTAGGCCTATAGCACACTCCTACTCTCAATTTTGATCTCCCAATGCTTATGTCACACCAAACTGATTCGACACTGCACTGTCCAGCGATGTCCACTGGCTTCACTTCCTTGGATTTTATGTATTTCTTAACTAATAGCAGAACCCCTCCTCCCTTCCTATCCTGTCTATCCTTTCTGTAGACATTGTACTCCCCAAATTCCAGTTCTGCATTCCTTATATCTGTGTGACACCACGTCTCTGATATCCCAACAATATCTGCCTTTGATGGAAGGAGCCGTTGAAACTATCACTGGACACAATACCGACTATTAAACGAGCGGGGTTCTGGCCTAGATATATATTGTCTCTGGTACAGTCGGACATGCCTTTGAGAACTGAGAAGTAAGTAACGTTAGCTCTGTTAATTGGGTAAACAAGTGGGTGCTTTTCAAGAATTCTAATGTGGACTAGCTGTATTTTGGGATTAAATTTAACTTTACACACAAAAAAACAGGCTTCACGTATGTGAACCTTCGCCATATTGTTGAGAGACAACAGACAGAACTCGGGCAAATTGCGAACAATTCTCAGACAGAGTGATATGTTGTAATAATATATTTGGCCTGATGGCACAAATCTAGTCTGAGACCGCCCAGAAGTTCCACAGTTTTGGTTTTCGAAAAGAACTTCATACGTTGATTCATACCGCTGTCGGTTTGAGAAAACATTTGCCGCACATCGCAAACATTGACTTTTACGAACAGTTCTGTACTGAGTTTGGATCTTTTAGCTCCGTGGTCAAAATTCAAAAGCGTTTCTAAATAAGCTCTATAGGCGTAGGTGTCACTGCTCGGATTGATGAATTTTATCTTGAACGAAAAGATCAACATGCTTAAACATGGAGAGGAAAAAGTTGTTGACAACGCCCACACTCAACTGCAGTTCTTTGCCATCGCTTTAGGTTAACTGTACTTTGAGTCGCAAATAAGTTTTTCCCAGGTCCAGATTTTCTTCCGACATTCCCGGAATGGAAAATTCTATTGGCCCCGGTGTCTGAAGAGATGCTAACGGCAAGAAAGTAATGTAGGAAGATCGTTCGATGCACAGATTAGTAGCAGGCTGTGTGAACAAATCTAATTCTGACATCATCTGCATCATTGAAAGATGTCCTGATATTTTTTTCGACTTTTGCCTCTGTTCTGACTACGGACTTTTTGCTTTATGGCTTGTCCCACTTCGGAATCTCGATTTATAAATGATCGTTTCACGGGTGCTCCGGAAATGACATCATCGATCATATTATGACCTACGGACAACACTTGGCGACCGATGAACTTAGCCGCAGGCTTCAGAATTGGAAAGAGAAATGTAAATGCAGATCTGAATATACCGCCTAGCCCCTGATCTCTCTGGATCACTGCTCCTGCAAAGTAGGGACTTCTCCCCACCTGCACAGTTTAGTATTCCACGTAAGCGTTCATTGGGGTCGAAAATGCAGCTTAATTAGAGTTCTCCCCCCTCTGAAAGGAAATATCTGACCGCTGTCTGTGCGAATTTGAATAGTCGTGGAATGAATGTTTGAGAGAAGCACAGGGTAATAATCGAAATGCGAGAATTTGCCTCTGCTTCCGAACGGTGCTACTCGCAAAAGAGGTGGTTTTTTGTCACCCACAATCTGATCTTCGATCACGTTACTATAAACAAAGTAAGAACCGATACCCCTATTTTTATCGCACGGAAATCTCGAGCTCACAGTTCCTTCGAAATCACCGTGTAGACGGTCAAAACCGAGCAGCTCGCCTAGTCTTATCTCAGGGAAACAACGATCCACACCGCTTTCTATTTCGAAAGAAACAAAGCCATGGGTATCTACACTCCCCTTAATTTCTGGGGCAATTTCTGTCATAGTCTGTAGAATTTCGGAGACGCTATTGTAATGACCATAGGGAACTTTATACTCGCAAACATCACGAGTCGAAGGTTCTATGAACACAAGCCTCTTATCAACATCAACACTGTTAGTCTTTGTTGAGGGTAACATAATTTTACCATTATGTATCCACTTTCCGGTGTACTCGCCTTTGAAAATTCTAGGTCTGTCATTAACAAGAACGTCACTCCCAGCTTTAGATTTATGGGCTAGTCCTAGAATTTCGGCTGTTTGGTAAGCCATACGCATCTCGCAGCCATTCTTAACGTTAATTGTGAATCTCTCCCTGAATTCTGTCACTACTACTTTTAAATTGGCATTAAGACTACACATATGGTCAATCAATTTAGTCGAATGTTCGTACTCGCCGTCCAACATGTAAACCTCTGGGTTCCTGGCTGACTGTTCTTTCTGCAGAGTTGCAAACTCAGCCCAGTCTTCAGAAATATTGTCCCAGGACTTAGGAACGTGTATTTCAGCCAGTACAACTTCCCACTTGCCTTTGAGAGCTATAGCATCGGGTAAGACAATAGTAAAATTAGACTGCGTATTCTAGGGATGGAAATCCATGCAAGCGTTACTCGGCAGGGTTAAGAAGAACATCTTTAGCAGAAACCCAACTGTTATAGGATGCCGGATATCCTAACCACTTAACACGTAATTGATGCTCTCCACCCACACGTCGTTCCTTAAGTACTTCTTCAATAAGATAGACGTCGACAGGCAGTGTGTCGTGGATGTTAACAAGTTGTAGTTGTTGCTCATAAAAGGTGCCTTCGATCGTTTCGCCTGCTTCGTTTTTGACTCTCTACACAACTGGTTGTCTTCGTTTCAATACTTGGGATATAGTAAAAATCTCACAACTCCTGCTACCCCAGAATTCTTTGCGGAAAAGATGAGAACCTGTGCTTAGAACGACACGATCCCCTAGTTTAAATTTAGCAATCTGTTCTTTGGGTTTTTTCAAGTACAATTTCCTGTAGACGTCTTCTTCATTATGCAAAGCAACATCGGCTGGTGGCATCCCTATGGTTCGATGTGGGGTTCGATTATAAGTAGCTACAATGTCGGGAAGAACGCAAACGTGCACATATTCCTTAATTTCAGAATAAGTTATCCATTTAAATATATTTTCTTTCAGAGTTCGGATGAAACATTCAGCTAAGGCAGCCTTTTTTCCGATCTAGTAGTATAGAAATTAATGTTAAGAGACTTAAATAATGCTCTCACATCCTTATTTGTAAATTCTTTTCTTTGGTCGCTGTTAAGACTGAATGGCGTTTCTTCCTTGAAAATTGATTTGAATACCTTTACCATTTGCTTTGATGTTTTATTTCTAAGTATTCTCACCCAGGCATATCTTGAAAAGGCATCTATACAGATGAGTAACTAACACACTCCGCCATTATCTTTAGATAGATTGGAAACTTCTGCTAAGTCACACTAAAACGTATGGTGCAGTCTTAGAATTATTATTTGGTTTCTAGGAAAATTAACTCTTTTAGGTTTGTCTCACATAAGCAGGTTGAGACGACAAGTACTCTTTCACGACACGCCTGGGTAGTTTTGTATGTTTTTGTAATGCATTATCAACACTGAAACTTCCCACAACACAAGGATTTGTAATCTTCTAACATTTTTTTTTGTTCTTTTCCAGATGAAGAGTCTTTACTTACATGACAACAAGGAGTATTTGTGGCTTTTATAATGGTTTTTCTCTGCGCCGTATGCGAGTTGTTGATGTTGTTGTCAAAAGAAAGGGAATGACAACCCACGTTGAAGATTTTGTTACTGGGGTAAACATGACAATAACCCCCACCTTGTAATTTTGTGTGTATATATATATTTTTTATTTTTTATTTGCCAATAAAAAGATATCTATTAGTAAAAATATTGTCTGTCTTTTTGTCTTAGATACTAGAAATTAAATTTTTAATTTTTTCCATTAATCAATAACCTTAAAATTTTTTTTTGGGAAGTTACTTTTAAAATGTAAATGCATTAAATAATTTCAAATATAGTAAAAATTCAAGTTGGATTGGGCCAATAGATGGCGCCACCCTTTCACGATGATGGTAAATAAATAAATATATACATCAAGGCATTTACTTTTCAGGTTTTTTCAAAGACAGAGTGTGTCTCTAAACATTGGGAGACAAATTCAACTTACAGCGGTATATGGAGCCATCATACAAAGCTATGGGTAAAAATACATATATAAATTTAACCATCAAAAACACATTAAATAAAATCATTAATTTCAGATTCTCAGCTTTAGACTTGCAGATAGGGCCAGCAGATGGCGCCACCATACAAACATGTGTAGCTATGGGAAAATATATATATTTAATCATCAAAGCACATAAAATGAAATAAAATCCTTAATTTCAGATTCTCACTTTTCAACTTACAGAAAGGATCAATAGATGGCGCCACCTTATCGAGGCAAAATTACGTTTACACATAAAATTAAAAGAGTGCTAGTTCATACCCCCTCAACCAATCAGCAGCCCTCTTTCATATCACCGATGCTCACGTGAAAACTAACGCGGCAAAAACAGGCGATTTCTACGGCAGCAACCGACCAGAAACCACCGGCTGATTCATGGAGCCGAAGTCGGTTTAGACCCCTCAACCAATCAGAATAAAGCTCGTTTATATCCCAGGTTCGAAACGGGGACCCCACCGACGTTCGTTCACATCCCCGTCTCAAAGGGGAAACCCACAATTCATTGTGCACCCACCGACGCTCGCTTGAAAACCAATGCAGCAAAAAACAGATGATTTATATGGCAGCAACTGACAGGAAACCGCCGGCAAATTCATAGAGTCGAAGTCTGTTTATACCTCCACAACCAATCAGCACACACACCGGCTCATATCCCCCACCAATCAGAACAAAGCTCGTTTGCATAATACAGATCTTTTGATGTCACACACACACACTCTTAACTATAACAGGCACATTTACACATATTTTAAAAACTGAAAGGGTAGCCGTTGGGATAAGCACCAGACTACCAGTAATGATAACATGGGTTTGAGCCTGGGAAAAAAAAAAAATTAAAATAAAAAAATAAATGGCGACATCTAGTGAGCAAAATAAGAACTAAAATATTTTTTTCCTCCCTGATCCAACAGCTAAGCTGTCGGCCATCGCTCGAAAACCAATGCTGCAAAACAGGCGACCTCGGCAGCAGCAAATTACTCGGGATGGCACCCGTACTGTTTTATGAAAAAAAATGAGGAACCATAATGTTTAAGCCACTCCTTCACTTAACAAAATTTTTATTTTGAGAGTGGAATATATCCCGCTCAACTGAAAAAGGCCTTTGTTACCCCTCTTTACAAAAAAGGAGACTCATCCTCACCTAACAACTACAGACTAGTTTGCCAATGAAATACACTCTCAGGGATAATTGAATCCATTGTAATGAAGCAGCTGTTTAACTTTATGAAACTTAATTTGTGGGATTACTCTCACAGATTTATCAAGGGTCGTTCCACCTGCACAGATATGATTTCGTTTATCTTGAATATATCCCAGGTGCTTGGCGAAGGAAATCAAGTCGACTCCATTACCTTGACCTAACCTAAGCAAAGCCTTCGACATGGTAATTCACCAAAAATTAATTAATAAACTGTATCGTTATGGGTTCAGACTACTTGGAAGGTAGAGAAATGTCGGTGACTTTTAAAGGTTAGATCTCACATCCTTATAAACTGGAATGGGTGTTCCACAGAGATCATCCTTGGGCCAGTTATCATTTCTTATCTACATCAACGACCTGCCAAATACCTTGAAGACTACCAAATGACATACAAATTTACAAAGCCCTTTGTAATATCAACCACAGTACTGTTGGTATTGCGAATTAAGAATGGTACGGTACGGTACGTTGGTATTGCAATTCACAATACCAACGACAGTACCATTCTTATTGGAGCTTTGCGACGAGTAATTAAGTGGCAGAATGATAACAGAATGACTGTCAATTAAAATAAGTGTGAGCTGATGAGTTTTGCCAATGCACACAAAAACAACTTTTCTTATTGCATTAACAATAAGGCGATAAAAATAGTTAATTATTCCAAAAATGTGGTTATTTCCATCAAAGAATCACATTTCTTTGATGTCTATGTCTCAAATATTGTGAGGGAGGGCAGCTAGCAAAACAACTAGAATTTCTTAATTAAAAGAATTTGCAGAGACTTCAATCAATTGGCACTCTTCACATTCCTCTACTAAATTTGTGTTCGGATGCCCTAGTAGATAAATTTGCCCTAAAATGCGCCTACCAGGTTGAAGCCCCACATCCAGCTTACCAAAAACAAGAAATCGAAAATTTCGAAAAAAGAGCAATACTATTTTGTACATGTCTGTTTCAAAAGTAAATTAAAATATAATGAGAAATCTTACCAAGAGTGGTGTGTATTCTTTGGACTTGAAACGCTGGAAGAAAGAAGCCTTTCTACTCCTACTGATTCAGCTGTTAAATGGTACCATAAACTGCCCTTACCTCGCCTCACGAATTAGCTTCAACGCACCCAAAAGAGGCTTAAAGAAACCATCCACCACTGAAACCATCTTCCTATGCAAGAACTAATTATGGATATCGCAACAACAGGACTTCAAGATCAATTAACAAATCAACTTGGAGATATTCGACACCCCTGGACACTTCAGGAGGAAACTGAAATCTCTGACAGCACCGGTTACTCGAAGCTTAAAATTGCTTCTTTTTTTTTCATTTACGTACTTTTCTGTTTTTTAACCAGATGAAATTTGTTTTCCAAGTTTTCTGCTTTGGAGATTTTTTGTGTGTGAATCCACGTCAGTTATAAAACAGACATCGAATGTCTATCCAACTTCCTCTGCCACGAAGATGTTAAACAGCAAGTGGCACCAATTCAGTTCGTTCATTACACTCAGCCCAAATGTACGTAGATGTGGGCACAATAATTTGTCGGGTGCTGCGTCTTGTTCTGTAAAACCCGTGGCCAAGCTGGCCGTGACGGTGAACAGCAGCTGTGTATTTTGTCTCCGTATAAAGGACTATTTTTGTTTTATTCTATTCAAAAGGAGAGGACACTCCTACTTACCGTCACTCACAAAGGGGCGATCAGTGCTTCGCTGCTCAGTTCCTCCCCGCAGCTTTGATTAAGAACGAGATCGACTCATACCCGTAAGGTGTGATGTAATCGCCCGCGTGGTCACCTTCCAGATTGACAGTCATCAGCTCTCTGTAGAAGTCCACTTTCCCCAAAAGAAAAGCGAGAAATGAAACTTCTTCAGAGGAATTCAAAACTCGCTATAATTTGTTCGGTATAACAAATTATTAAAGCGAGTTTTGACGTTTTGACTCAGAGAGAGAGAAAGAGAGAGGGGGGAACTCTGTTTAGCAAAAGAATGCGGTTTGTAGTTAATATTTCAGAATAAAGTTTAATGTCACGTGTAGGAGGTGAACTTGATGGGCAATTTTGTGAAATGTGTCGCTAAATGGATGTTGAGAAAAAGTCCACCACTCGGAAACACTCCTCGATAAAGGAAACGCAGTAGAAGTAATCCATTAAACAAACAAAAAAAAAGTTAACACACCCCAACGCTACACTACACAAATCTCTAATATCTTTCTTGTGATCAGTGGAAATTTTGCATGACGCACGCCTGATGTGATGCCCACAACAGCAAAAATGCTAGGCCTTTTCAGTGTTACATTTTTTTTTCCCCTGTTGTTCTTGTTGTTATTTGGTTTTTAGGAGCATTAGCAACTAAGGCCATATTGCTCCAGGATATGCGGTGGTCATTCCCTAACCTTCCCGCATCCTCCGTATTTGGTGGTGAGGGGCTCGAACCCCGGTCTAATCAAGAAGCGTGTGCTACGCACTGCTGCTTTTTTTTTTTTTTTTTTTTTTCCCTCTCTTCCTTTCTCTTGGCGTTCTTCACTGTCTAGCTATCACATTGTGTGTTTTTTAATTAATTTATTTATTATTTTATTTATTTTCCTATTCTTTTCTTTTCTTTCGCGTTCTCTTCTGCAGCTGTAACATTGTTATATTTTTATTTTTGCAACATGGGAAAAAAAAAATTATTAATTATTTTTTTCCTCTGGAGCGGGCTCCCTAGACGAATCTGGCCACCTTTTGGCAACATCAGTTGCGTCCGAGTCTCGTATTGAGACAGTGCGAGCTTCACTATTTTATTTTATTTTATTTTATTTTATTAATAGCAAGATACACAACAGGTAACCATGAAGAGTGTATCTGAGATCAGATCAATAAACATAATAACAATAATATGAAATCCAACAGGACGATAAACATTGATATAGATTCAAACAATAAAAGCATATGTACAAAAGAGGATTGTATTAAGTTAAGTTACCGGTAAAACAAGTAATAATTAATCCGTTAGAGAATAGAAAAATAATATAACAAATAATAAGCTACAATAATCAGATGTGAGCTAGTCACTTTGCAGTTTAAGAGAAGAGGCAAACTTGTGGATGGAGTTCATCAGTGATTGGCAGTTGTCAAAGAAGTCAATGAGGGAGTCATTTGCTGATTCTGTTCAGTGGACTGAACTTCATAAAGTCCGTCTTGGCAGAGTCAAGACGAAACGGTGTAAGGTTCCTGACTTGTCCACAGGGAGCATTGAAGTTTATTTTACTCAGGATATCAATCAGATGCTTCATAAATTCCAGTGATTACTTTGGCTAGAAGGGCGATGCCAGCAGTAACTCTTCTAGTGCACAGAGGCCTCAGATGAAAGTAATCACACAGCGATTCATAATACACTGAGTGATAGAATAGAGGATTGCGGTACGTAAGGTAACGGACAAAATATTTGTCGACTGCTTCAATTTTGTTAGTTAAAGTCTTTGTGTGAGGATTCCAGATGGGTGAACTGAATTCAATGATTGGCAGAACAGTAGTTTTATAAAGGATAACCGCATGTCTGTAGTTTTTGAACTTGTATGTGTTCCGTTTGATGAATCCCTGTGTTTTGAATGCTTTGCTCGTGATTTTAAGGACATGGGCATCGAATTTAGCACTGCTGGAAAAGAGAATCCCCAAGTCGTTAACTTGGTCACGCCTTTCGATGATCACAGAGTTAATACTATACTACGTATTCATTAGTTGTGGAGATCTGCAAGATGAGAAAGTGATTACTTTGCACTTCGAGGGGTTAGCAGACAAGCCATTCAGAGAGAATTTATTGAGAGCACATTAAAGCTGTTGAGAATCGGTAATCACCTTCACTGCTGAGTAGATCTTAAGATCATCTGCATAGAGAGCAACTTGAACATTGGAGGTGTAGATGAAAGAAGGAAGATCATTTACGAAAACAATGAAGAGAAGAGGACCTAAGGGAGAGCCTTGTGGTACTCCGCTTAGTGGTATAAAACAGTCTGAGTTCACTTGATCGATGATAACGCTCAAGGAACGATGCGTAATATAGCTGCGTAGCCATGAGAGCAAAGGGTCACGGATACCATATAGCTTAAGTTTTTCCAGAAGTTGTTCGTGCGGGACTTTATCAAATGCCTTGGATATGTCTGTGTAGACTGCATCAACTTGTAGGTGGTTATCAAGAGCTTCAGAGGTGTATTGCCAGAAAGTAAGTAAATTTGTGACTACTGACTTGCCACTGCAGAAACCATGTTGATTCTGATCGATGAAAGGCCTGAAGAATTCGAAGAGATGTTTGTGTACTGCTGTGTCGAAGAGTTTAGCCAGGCTGTTTTGCAAGGTTATGGGTCTGTAATCAGATACGTCATTTTTATCACCTTTTTTGAAAATAGGAACTATATTGACCTGCTTAAAGTGCTTAGGATACTTCCCCAGCCTGAGAGACAAGTTGAAGATCCGCTGTATCAGGGGTTTTAATGTAGTGGCAGTCATTTTCCAAAATAAGCCTGGAATGTCATCTGGGCCTCTAGTATAGTCATTTCTCACGCTTTTTAATGCCGAATTTAAATCTTCATCAGTGATAAAGAGGTTAATGAGAATATCATCTTTAACAGGTGTGAAGTCAGGAAATGAGGCAGGTCTCAATGTATCATTTGTTTGAATTCTAGAAAAGTGTTTGGCAAACTCTTGAGCAATACTGAATTCGTCAGATAAGAGAATTCCATCTGCATTATGCAGTTGTAACTTTCTACTGGTTATATTCTTATGCTTCATGAAATTCCAGAATGGTTTGATATCTCTGAGAGTAAGCAGACTATCCTGAACTGACTCTGTATACATATTGTAAGAGTTTAATATGAGCGTTTTCACTTCTTTCCGGAGTTGGCTGAATATTTCGTAATATTTACTGTCACCTGATTGCTTATAATTGTTTCTGTAGAATTCTTTGGATTTAATTTTACGTATTAGTTCGCTGTTATACCAGTGCCGGTAGGTAGAGCGTGTGGTAAGATGGGATTGAGGAACAATGTCAGATATAACTGAATGGACACAGTTAATCAGGTTGTTGGTGAGCACATCGATGTCATCCATAGCGTCAGCGAGCTGCTTGTCTACGTTTCTTAGAGCTAGGTTGAGCAGAGGCCAGTCAGCCATTCTGAAATTGAATCGTGGAGAACGGGAGCTGCATTTGAAGTTATGAGAAGTCACTGTGATGTCAAAAGTAATTGGCGAATGATCCGAGTGAAATATAGGGTTGCCATTGTGAACATCTATATGAGTAGAGGAAAATATTAGGTCGAGGTAGGCATTTTCTCTGGTTGGAAAATTGCAAATTTGTTCAAGACCATAGCTGTGAAGCATATTAAAGAGAGCCCTAGTCTGCAGTGATGGAGAAGAAGATCCTAAATTGGCAGTTGACAGTTAAAGTCACCCAAAACCATTGCTATGTCGGCAGATTGAATTAGTGGGAAGATAGATTCCAGGGAGCTTTCTAAGTACTGTAGGTCGATATTAGTTAAGGGAGGTGGAAAATAAAGCAATACTATTAAAACTTTTAACTTGCCAAGATGAAGAAGGCAGTATACTGATTCAATATTTGTGAAATTTAATGCAATTTCACTGAGTATATGGTTAGAATGTATAATAGCTACTCCGCCTCCACGAGATCCTCTGTCCTTTCTATGGATTGTATATTGTCCATCTATAATCTCCTGATCATCAATATCTATGGAGAGCCAGGTTTCAGTGAGCAGGTAAATGTCGTAAATATGTGAGCCTTTGATTGCTCTGAAGTGGTTTACGTTGCTAATTATACTCCTGCAATTCTGAAGGTAAACACTGAACAGTTGGGATCTGGGGATTCTATGACGAGAGGAGAACGTAGTATGTGTAGATAGCAGGGTATCTGATTGCTATGCCTGTGGAGAAGAGATTTTGGACTCCCTTGATGGTCTGTCCGTGAAGCGTTTTACTAGAGCCCCTGATAAAAGGGATCTTAGATTCAGCACTTTTTCTGTTTGTGATGGAAGGCATGTTATTATAAAAGATGACTAGGCGGGATAGCGTGTCTTCAGAGAACGGACATCTACTCCGAAACCATATTCTTCTTTAATTAAGTTGATAAGATCTTCAGATTTAGTGGCGGGTCTAAGTCTAGAAAGAAAAATTCGGTCTTTTGTAGGAATAATTGTGATATTATACTTATGTTTGAGTAACTGAGATTTTTCTGCAGTAGTTACATTCTGTGTTTGATGAGTTTTGGCTGGAAGCTTGGAGGAAGTTTCTTGAGATATAGAGGCTTTAACATTTTCTGAAGGTTTGTTCTGTTTTGATCTTTGGTGTGATATTTGAGACTGGCAATCAGAAACAGGTTTACTCACTGTGGCGGCAGATCTACAGACAGGTCTGCAGACCTCATTAGATATGGCAGCAGTTATTTTTGCATATGTTGCCTTGACTTATGTTGAAGAGGATTCCGCTTGGTGACTCTGAGCTTGTAAAATAGAGGTACAGACAGAACTGTTCTGCAGAGGAGAGCAGGTGGTAGGAGTGGTTCTATTTACATCAGAAGAATCATCTAACAGAGTCTGTTTGGCAATAAATTGCTCTGTTGAATGACTTGAATCATGAATGTTAGCAGGCTTGGGCAAATTAATATTTGCGACAGTAGAAGTATTGAGGCCGGTGGAAGATGAAGATCTGGTCTCAGTACTGAGGGCATCGTCAGGTAATGAAGAATTCCTATTCACTTTGAGCCCATTAGTTTCAAGAGTAGGTTCAGAATTCTTCCTAGCTTCCCTTAAGTGGCAAGACATAACTGATGTGAGAATTTTAATTTGGGCGTTAATGTCGGAAATTTCAGCCTGTTGATTAGTTAATATTGTTTTTATACCACAAATCTCCGTGGATAGCTCGCAGTTTCCTTCATTGGGTGTATTAGAATTCAGGAGAATATCAGATTTTGCAGTATGAGGTTCGCTGATTAGCTGAGTTTGAATGAGGATTTTTTGCATAGTATTAAAGAGTAGTTACTGGAATTCAGTTGATTGCAGAATATAAAAGGTTGGATTCAGAGTTTCAGTAGGGAAGGAGTTAGCGCTGAGATCTTCTGACAGCACAGATATATGTGTTTGAGTTGATGCATCTGAGAGTTGATGCGACCCCAAAGACAACAAAGAAGGATTAGAGGCTTCATCCACGTACGATTCAGAGTCGGTATTTCTAGTTATTGGCATGATATTTGTCTCAAATGAACTAGAGTACGGCATTTCAGCTTTGTTAGCGGAAGAGGAGGAAAGTGACTCAGGTTCCGTGCTGTTTGGCGTTGCAACAGTTATAGGGCTTTTCTGAGAATTTCTGAGTCGACATCTATCACAACAGAATGATTTCCGCCGACTTTTATTTAATTTTTTCAGGTCAGAATGGGTACAGTCATTGCATATTAATTGTTTGCATTCAATACATTGGACAATGGGGTCAGAGTTGGTCCCACAGATGGTGCAGACGCTAGAATTTTGACAGAAGGTAGTATTTGTCATATTGAATTCAGTTACTGTAGTGTTACTAGATAATTTAATATCACCACAGTTGTGGTTTAGCAAGCAATTGGCACTGTGACCAGCCGGTCGCCTTAGTTGTTCCGCAGTGAAATCCACAGGTAGCAGGGGTCTAAGTAGGGAGGGAAGAACAGAGCGGCTAGGCAAAACTCTAATGCCTGGTTAAGGTCAAGTGTCTGTTGGACACATGTATAAGTTGAACTACAAGATAATGGCTGAAAGCGCTTGTATGGAGTAGCAGAATGAACATGCAGAAATTCATTTAATACTTATCTGTTGTCCGTTCAAATAATAAAGTACTTGCACCTGGCAATCCAAGGGCCTATCCTTATGTGGTGGCACTAATAGGAACTTAATACTTTAATTAAAAAAACACACAAATCAAGAAAAGTTTACGGAGCACATCATACAGACAGCCGGACACAATCGTCCCCCTAGCGGAAAAAAGACATGTTTTCGTTTGTCACCACAATTTGTCTGCACCGAAGAGTGCTCTTTAATAAATGGAGGGGATTTCCTGTAATGAGAAAGTAGTCCCGCAGAATGACCATGAGAGCTGGGATGGATATGTTATCATACGCGGCTGCCACACCTAAAAAGACTACGTCCACCTGCTGCTTGCTGGATCCTTAGCAGTGTCCCCACGAGGTTGCTGATGGTTGATCACTGTGAAAGTACTGAGTATTCTGCATGTTCTTAAAGCAAATTAATGCTCGATAATGGTGCGCAGGATTGTTTTTTCAAAGATTTTTTGCAAAGAGCATCGGACAGACAGCGATTGGTCTGAAGTCTTTTACAGATTTTGGGTTTTTTATTTTGGGAATAGGTTTTACAAAATAGCTTTTCCACAGCTTCGGGAAGTTCCTCCCCATCAAAATTCTCTGGAATATGCATAGTAGTACATCGATGATGTAACAGCTACAGATTTTGATCATAAATTGTGGGAAATTATCTGGCCCAACTGTTGCTTTATTTTGTTGATTGCACTTTTTACGTTCTCTCTGCTAATACTGATTTCCTTTAGATGTTCATTGTTAGTGCCAATCCGATTACTATTGATAGATTCCTTAAACCTCTTGATTACTTCTTAAATTCCGGCCGACCGGGCTAGCCGGGTGGGTAAAGTGCCTGCCTGGCAACCCAAAGGTCGCGAGTTCGATTCCCGCCTCGGGCTTGAATCAAAGTACTGCAAAAACCTTGGAGATGCATTATGGCCACAGAAGTCTATGCGCCAACAACTACCGAAAAAAAAAAGAAATCTTAAATTTGGTTTTCCTTGAGGGGTGTTCCGAAAGTGGCTTCGGTCCATTACTTAAAGGATGTCTCAGTCATTTTATGCACGAGGCTTTTTTTGCTGACAATTCTTTTGCCTTTTTTTAGTTTTGCTTTAGCCATATCTATGAGTGCCCGTTTCTTCCCCTTCATGAAACGTGCTCTTTCTTGTTTGTACCGGGTGTGGTCCTCTTTTCCATTTCCTGAACAATTTTTGCTTATTTTTGAAGATTACTTTCAACTGTGAGTTGAACCAGGGCTTTGCCCTGTCTGATAATTTTATTTCCTTCGATGCTCCTTCTTCAGCCATATGCATGAGTGATTGTGAGAGCGCTGATAAGGCATCATCCGTGCCCAAAAGGTATAGGTTTTGCCAATTATATGCCATCAGATTTTTCAGAATGACGTCACTTTTAATAGATTTTGATGAGAAAATTATCTTTGTATTACTTTTTGGATGCGGTTCAGTTTGACGGTTGTCCCGGATTCTTCTTAAAGTGGCTTCACACGTGAGTGGTTGGTGATCACAAGTGAATTTAATGTAGCTATTCCTCAACTTTATATCTGGGGTATTGTAGTATTTTTTTTTTATTTTTTTATGAAAACCCCAAACACGAGAGATATTAGAACCTATAGTACTTAGTACCGTGCTTGGGTTGGAGGTTGAGAAGACGAAAGAAGATATTTGTTGACATTGGACTTGAACTTCTGAAGATTGTAATTTTCAGGAAATACGTATGAAGGAAGGTTGTTCCAGAAAACGGCAGTTGAATGAATAAATGAGGAAGATGAAAAGTTGGTTCTGTGGGTTTGAAGTTGGACAGTAAATGGATGTTGGCTGGTGGCGGCACGTGTTCGGACTGTTTTGAAAGAGAGAGCGGGAATTATAGAAGCCAATTCAGAAGAACAGTGCCCATGGAAGTATCTGTAGAAGAGGCATGCAGCAGAAACAGTACGTCTATGAGAAAGCGAGTGGAGAGACTCTGTTAGAGATTAATCATTAATTAACCTAACTGCCCTCTTCTGAATGGAATCAAGATGCCTGAGAGAGGTTTTGGGGGCACCACCCCAGTTGTGGGAACAATATTCCATGGCAGGGCGGATTTGCGATTTATACAGAGTGAGCAGCTGTTTGGAAGAAAAGTAACGCAGAGAGCAAAAGAGAAAACCAAGTTTTTTAGATGCAGAGGAAGCAATATTTGTAATGTGCTTGTGCCAAGAGAGATTAGAAGTCAGGGTAATCCCCAAAAGAGATATATCATTTTGCCTAGAAATCGCAGTGTCACTAAAGATAAGCATAGGAGCAGAAGAATCCTTTTTACGAGATATAAGCCAAGACTGAGTTTTAGAAGGGTTGAAATCAACTAAGTTGTCTTTGCCCCACTGGAGAATTACATGAAGATCGGTATTTAAGGAATTGGCAGCAGATTTTCGAGAACTTCAAGGTGATTGAGCAGGACAAGGTTTCTCAAAATGGAAAGTTGAATGCAATGTGCTATCATCGGCAAAACTATGGATAGGATTTCCAGTCAATGGAAGAAGGTCATTGATATACAAGAGGAAAAGAGTGGGGGAAAGAACTGAACCTTGGGGGACACCGGCATTAGTGGAGAATTTAGAAGACAGAGAGCCATCTACCATTACCCTCAGTGAGCGATCAGAGAGAAAACTGGATAACCAATTACTAAAAACAGTTGGCAAACCATAAGATGGAAGCTTGTTTAGAAGACCTTTATGCCAAACACGATCGAAAGCCTTTGAGATGTCAAGAGCAACTACTTGTGTTTCACCGAACCTTTCCATTGAATTAGTCCATAAATGGGTAACATAAGCCAGAATATCACCAGTGAATCGACACTGATGGAATCCAAACTGGCGATCGTTGATCAGATGGAAGGTTTCTAGGTAGTGTAAGAGTTGGCTTCTCCATTACTTTAGAAAACGTAGAAGTAATTGCAATGGGACGATAATTGGATGGGAGAGATTTGTCACCCTTTTTAGGAACTGGCTGGCTATGAACAAATTTCCAAGCAGAAGGAAAAACACCTTTGGAATATGAAAGTGAAAAAAGGTGGCAGAGAATAGGAGTAAGTTCAGGAGCACAGGTTTTGAGAACAAGTGGAGAAATATCATCGGGACCTGGAGCTTTCTTAGCAACAAGATTCTTCAAAATCCTTCTCACATCCTTTTGACGGAAGACCACAGGAGGCATTGAATGGAGCGTGTTGGGAATGGTGGGAGGTGTTTTACCAAGATCATTAATACATGAGCTGGAAGAAAAATGGGATGCTAGCAGGTCAGCTTTATCCTTGGCTGAAGTGACAACAGAACCATTTGGTTTGGACAGAGGTGGGAGCAGAGATGTGCAAAAGTTGCGGCCATGAGCTTTAGCAAGAGACCAGAATGCTCGGCTACCATTAGGGCAAGAAGCAAGTTTTCTACTCTTAGCCTGTTCAAACTCTAATTTGGACTGATTAATAACTGCTTTACAATTGTTGCGAGTTTTGGTGTACGCAGAAAATGAAACTGAAGAATTAGAAACGAGCCAATTACGATATGCAACATCCTTCTCTTGAACAGCCTTAGTACATTTATTGGAAAACCAAGGTTTAGATAAAGGAAGAAATTTTAAAGTGGAGTATGTGATAAAGGATCCATTTCTGCAAGAATAATTTCACTGACACGATCTGAGCAAACTTTGACATCAGAAGTTTTGCAACAGTAATCCGACCAAGTAAAAGAAGTGTCGCAGGTCATCCCATTTTGCACTCTTGTAATGCCAAACAACACGAGGTTCGGAATAGCCATGAGATAAAGGCTCCATTGGAGAAGAGACAATCACCAAGTTGTGATCTGAAGTGCCTAATGGACCTCTCACTTCGACCGTGTACTTAGAAGGGTTGTTTTGAGAAAAAGATCAAGCGTATTGGCTGTATGATTACGATTATCTGGTGTTCTTGTAGGTAAATGAACAATCTGTGCAAGGTCATTAGTAATTGCAAAAGCCTCAGCATCTCGACCAGCTGGGTCGGTGTGACTAGAAAACGGAAGCCAGCTGCAGTTGTTAACATGAAAATCACCATGGAAAATTACCTCACTGTTAGGAAAGTCACTATCTGGCAGAGTAGAGATAGCAACATTATACCCTAGCTGATCCTGAAGCCTCCTAGAGAGTTACCAATAGGTTCGGTCCGGTGTACTAACTAGCGGCCGGCCTGCGAACACCGTTTTAGAGCTGTACCCTCGAAATGTAAAGAATATTGGATGTCGCCACGATGTTCATCTTAACCTCAAAAGTCGTCAATCTTATTGCATGATGGAAGAGATAGGGAAGGGTATATGAGATCCAGGAACTGAGTTCCTCTTGTTGCTGGTGTTTTCAGTTGGATCATGTTTAAAGCTTTCATTTTATCGTCCAACTCGCTTTTTGCCTCCCGATGTTTTGGTAGTGGCATATTTAGGTCCCCCATTATGATCGTGCTCAGGTTTGAGGTGAGCACGTAAGAAGCTCGGCTCTGTTTTCTTTAGTGTGCTCCGGTGGTAGGTATATTACGCCTAATTGCAATCTCCTCGTTTCCGTACCAAAAGTGGCAATGATAGCCTCGAAATTTTTCGATTTTGCCTCGAGTTCGTTGACTACTGAGAATTCTTTCTTGAAAAGAATCATTAAACCGCCTCCTCTTTTTCTCTCTCTTCAGTTTGCGATGTAATTGTAACCGGAGGAGTGTGCAAGGGAATCCATGTGTCTGTTATTATGGAGCCCTATTTCAACTAAGCATATGCAATCATTGTCCGAGTTGAGTAGTAAGGTTTTTAGTGCGTGAAGCTTATTCGATATGCTTCTTATGTTTTGCAAGAAGATAATAATCTGGTTCGATTCTTTTGCGACAGTTAAATTTGACTGTTGATTGCTATTGGGCTCTTCGTAGGTTAGATGTGCTGTTCCTAATTGTGGGCCTCCCAGCCCTTTCTCTGTATATCTTCACTAGCGTTCCTGCTAGCCAGATGTTTCTGTCCAAAAGCCGTCCTTCACTATTGAGTGGAAGATTTAATAAGATTTGGGCCTGTCTGCGGGTTGAGTCTTGCGATAAATATTTTTCCTCTGGTTTGTATACCGGATATGTTAAATCTATCGGCAAGACTCTGACTGTGTCCTGCGACACGTTTCTTTGTGGTCTCGGTTCTATTGTGCTCATCATTAATTTGTTTTTTGAACCCTATAGTCTGCGAGATTGTTGTCAAACATGGATTCATTTGTGTGGGAGGGTATCAATGGGGCATCTTCACTCGTCTTGTTTTGCTGCGGTGCCTTCGGGGGAATGGACGCAATCTTCAAAAGGTAGGTTGTCTAGTAAACCCAGTATTTATTTCAGTCGTTATTGTGCTCTGGGGGTTGTCATGGGTTGATAGGGAGAGGGGACTAGCTTTGGCTGGGTCTATTCTTGTTTCTGGCCTAGTCGTGTAGTTTTTCTCAGTGGAGATTTCAGATCCTGACACTCCTAGACGCAGTAGTGACTCGCCTCCCTCATTTATAAAGTTATTATTCTTATCATTCCTTGCTTTTCCCTTCGTATTTAATAATAATAATTTATTTATCCCTATTTTATGTTACACTTTTTGGGAGATAACAGCAAAAAGGGAGGGAGAACACATAAGCCAATTGCTTTTTGGGGGGTGTTTCCTTAAAAAGTTATGAATATACAAATATACAATTGAAAAATGTACAGTTCTGAAATTGTACAGGTAATGTCAATAGGAAATACATAAATAAATTGGAGTTTTTTGTCATTTCTTTACAGAAGACTTCAAAAAGCATCACTACTTACAACATCATTGTGAACATTTTTACAATTAAGTGAGGAAAGAAAAGGAAAATGATGAGATACATGCACAGAAATTTACAAACTATTTGCCAACTGCTTCCTTAACATTTGTACATTATTTCATTGTTGGTGTTTTTAAAATCCAGGAGTTGAGTAGAAGGTAATTTGAATCAAAATTCCCTGGTGATGTGTTCAATAGTAGTTTCTTCAATTGATTTAGTGAAGTGACATTTTTGATTTTTGCAGGAAGTTTGTTCCGGGTTTAGCACCTCTGTATTTTATGCTTTTCTGACTTATGGCTTTTCTGAAAAGCGGAATCTTCAGGTTGGTTCATTTCTTAGATTGTACGATATTTCTTCTTCGTCTGTGGTTATGAAATGGATCTGAAGAGAGGGTGAAAGTCTGCTGTCTTCATAGCATTGTAAACAAGGATTGCCTCGGCTTTCTGCAATAGTTGGTAGATGGCGAGGAGTCTCGCTCCTTGTATCTCGAACTAACCGATACGTTCCAGGGAAGGCCCAAAATTGAACGAACGCATCGATTGAGAGTGGAGTTGATTCTCTCGAGGTTTTCTTGGCGGTGGTACCCCATAAGATGATTCCATAGGTGAGGTGCGGCTGAATTAAAGAAGGAATACTTGTCTGAGAAGAGAAGGCCATAAGCAGAGGCCCTGGCGAGTATTCCCGCTAGTGACGAAAGTTTTCTTTCGTAGGGTTATCATTTGTTTTTGCCCAACTTAGCTTATCCTGTAGCCAGATTCCGAGAAACTTGGTTTCATTCACTCTTTCAAGTTGTTTTTCTTTGTACGTTGCGTCTAAATCAATAGTTAGTGGTTTGTTTTTCGTTCTAAACATCATATATTTTGATTTTTCTGCATTCAGTATAAGCTGATTCTTTTGAAGCCAATTGTGCTTCACAGAAAGCAAGGCAGAGATTTTGAGTTGAAGCTCATTATGGTCTTTATCTGTGATTAGGATGGGAATATCATCGACATCCCTACAAGGTGAGAAGATGGAAGAAGAGAGAGAAATTCATTGATGTAAAGAACAAATAGGATGGGTCCCAGACGTGAGCCTGGAGGTACCTCCCCTGGAGAAATAACAGATGTCGGAGTATGATTGATTTGTTCTTACGACAAACGGCCGATTGGTGAGGTAACTTTCAAGGAGAAGGTTAATTTTCCCCTCTCAAGCCAAGGTTATTGAGTTTGTTAAGTAGAATAATATGGTTTATTGCAATCAAAAGCTTTAGATAAGTCAAGAAACAGTGCTATAGTATAGTGACTCTTTTCAATACTATCAATGATCCTTGTGTAGGAGTCAACAATTGGCAAGATCAGTGGATCTTTTAGAGCGATAAAACATACTGTTGTTGATAGCTGAGCTGATTTTCTTTCAAGAAAACCATGAGTCTGCTATGTAGAATTTTTTCGAGTAATTTTGCAAAAACTGAGAGTAAGAGATATTGGCGAAAGTTGTTGATGGTGTTATAACGGTTTCCCTTTGGAACAGGAATGATTATTGCTTTTTTGAATTGAGAAGGGAATTTACCAGATTGAAAGGAGATATTTAATATATACTTCCATGGAATAAGAATTGAGCTAAGGACCTTTTTCAGCAGAGGACGGAGATATTTCATCAAAGCCAGGGGCTCCGTTTTCTTTCAATTGATTCCCTGCTTCTAAAATCTCTTGATGGGAGAGAGGAACGAGAAAAAAAGACTTTCTGACTGAGTACTTGTCAGATTCTCTCATTTCATTGTCTCTGAAGTCAAGTTCGTCTTGAAAGAGGTTAATCACACTTGAATTAAAGTGGTTACAGAAGGCAGTAGCTTTTAGCTCGTCATCTGAAATGAGTACCTCGTTTTCAACCACATCTCCAACATAGCTTCGTGATTTCAGTTTCCTTCCTGGTAATAGTTTGTTCAAAACTGTCCAGTTTTTTTCTTGCTTGTTATGATACATGTAAGTTGAGAACTATAGTATTTTCTTTTCTCTGACCGAATGCAGTCAGTGACTTTGTTTCTGTACGTTGTGTATTTAATTTTATCTTCCTCGATTCCTGTTGCTCTAGCAATTCTTGCAAAGTTGTCTCTTTTCTTTAACATATTACAAATCTTGTTTGAGATGAACGCGCATATTTTCCCTCTTGGCCTGGTGGCCTTATTATTCCCTGAGCTCCTGATATATGATACGTATTTTTCATAGCTATTTAGGATATGCTTTAAAAATCAGTTAGTTGCGATTTCAGGATCACTTGTGGCAAGCACTCCATCCCACGTTAACTGCTTCAGGTCGTGACAAAGCTGATTCAGAGAGAATCTGGAGTGACAGATTTGAAAGTATGCATGATCTCAGCTTCATTTATTTCATTTTTGATTACCATTAAGATGGGACGATGATCCGAAATAGTTGTATCAAGTATTGCATACGTGAGAGAGCATTCCCCAATTGTGAAGTCAAGAAGGGAATTATGGGACTCTCCCATTCTAGTCGGGATATCTCCATCAGTAAAAACAGAGAAACCATTTGAAGTAATAACATCTAGGAGGTCTTGCACCTGAGAGGATGAGCTTTAAAGAATGTTAATATTAAAGTCACCAATCAGTAGAAAGCTTAGGGATTTGCTTGTGAAATGAGATAGAGTGTTGTCAAGAGTTACAAGGAAGCTGTTAAGTAAAGCTGAGGGAGGGAGGTCGGTATACATGGACATGTGGACATGTGTTTTTGTAAAGGGCGGCTCCTAAAACGTTAGTTCAACTCCGCCTCGTATCTCTGTGAAGAACAGTATCACTACAAATGGGCCAGATGTGTGTGACGTCGGTTTGTGTGTATTGTGTGTGTGTGTGTTCTGTTGTTCTGTTCTGGCCTCTTGGCTACCCAGAAGCATCAGTCACCTGGATAGATGATTCTGGGTACTCGTCCACACCACGGGAAGGTGGGCCAGTCCCAATGGAGCACGTACTGTTTCGATACGAGACTCTGAACCACCTGATGTTGCCAAAAGGTGGGCCAGATTTCTCTGGGGGCCGACTCCAGAGAGGGGAAAAAAAAAATAAAAATAAAAATAAAAATAATAAATAAATAAAATAAAAATTAAATAAACTAAAAACAGAAACAAAATGTATTTCCCGTGGTGCAAAAAAGACAAAAAAAATAATAATAATAAATAAATAAAATAAAATAAAATAATAATAATAAACAAATAAATAATTATAATAATTCCCCGTGGTGAAAAAGAAAATATATTAAATAAATAAAAAAAAAAATAATAAATAAATAAAAAAATAATAATAATAAAATAAATAATTAAATAAAATAAGAAAAATAAAATAAAATAAATTCCCTGTGATGAAAAAAAAAAAAAAAAAAAAAAGGGAGAGCTGTCTGGCACCAATGATAGTCCACATCCCAGTTGTCAGAACAGAGCACGAGTAAAAAAAAAAAAAAAAAAAAAAAAAAATGAAGCTAAGTAAATGAAAAAAAAAAAATAATAAAAAATAAAAAAAAATAAAAATAAATAAATAAATAAATAATAATAATAATAATAATTGCAGAATAATTAAATAATTTTAATCCCACAGTGAAGAGGAAGATGTAAGTCGGGGTGCCAGCCAGAGAGAGAGTAAGAGAAAAAAAAAAAAAAAAAAAAAATGTGAGAGTGGTTATCTATCCTGCACAGAGGGAGAAAGAAGAAAAGGTGAGCCAAAGCTGCTCCTAGTTCCAGGGCAGGACCCGGAAACAGTGCAGAACGCAGGTTTGAGGAAAAATAAAAAAATAATAAATAATAAATAAAAATAATAATAATAATAATAAAATAAAAATAAATAAAAAATAAAAATAATTAAAGAATAAATAAATAATTTTAATCCCACACCCTGGCTACAGTGAAGAGAAAGATGTAAATCGGGTGCCAGCAGAGAGAGAATGAAGAAAAAAAAAAAAAAAAAAAAATGGGAGAGTGGTTATCTATCCTGCACAGAGTGAGAAAGAAGAAAAGGTGAGTCAAAGCTGCTCCTAGTTCCAGGGCAGGACCCGGAACCAATGCAGAACGGAGGTTAGAAAAAAAAAAAAATAGTCAGTAGAAGGGGTGACTTTCAGTTGGCAGTGGAATTGTTAATGATCGGCATTTCCACGTCGGTGATTGACGATCAGTGTCCTCCTCCAGGCAAATACCTCAGCTGCAAAGGTCTGGAAGGCTTCGAGATTGTTTTGGGTACATATCAGTTGATGCAGATCTGCTGGTGGGAAGTCCTGGATCTTATTCTGGAGACGGTTTCTGATATCGTTGTAATGTACACACTCCAGAAGCAAGTGTTTCTAACTTTCACTTTGTCCGCAAAAGCAGTAGGGAGTGTCGAGGGAGGGAGGTCGGTATAGACATCCGATCACCAGAGGCAATGCGGATAAAAGTGAGTTCACAAGCTTGATCAGGCAGATTTGAGATAGGAAAGGCAGAGCATCGCAGATGACTATGAACATAAATAGGAACTCCACCACCTTTTGAATCACCTCTGCAACTTTGAAAAAGAGAGTAGTCTGGAATTTGGATTGAAACCTCAGCAGAGAACCAGGTCTCGGTAAAAACCATCAGGTCTGGATGCAGATTCCATGATGTCAGTTGAGCGAGGATTTCATCATTATGTTTTACAAGACTGCGTGCGTTCATATAGAATACAGTAATTGCATCTTTTGATGCTGCAGTAAGGCAAAGTTGTTTGGCTTAATTGTTGGCAAGTGACAGCGTAGAAAGATGTTTTCACAAGAGTTAGTGTCAATGAAATTCTGGTAGCCTGAAGAGACAGATGAATCATTTGTAGACGTTATTTCCTGTAGAGATTCCTGGATATCTCAAAAACGCACAGATTTTCATTCATGCTCACTTGTTTCGATAGCTAAGTCACTAGCTGGTAACCTAGGGCCAGGGACAGGGGGTCGTCCGTAGAAAGGCCGAATGATAGTTCCCACAGACCAGCAGTGTTCTTTCAGTAATTCGTCAAAAATCTGTTTGCTGGCATTGAATGTAAAAAGAGCTGTACGACTCATGTTTAGAAATCATTTTTATTGCCTTTGTTTCTATCTGCAGCTGCGTTCTGATGTGCTGCGCTACTTCTCTATCGCAGAGTTGTGGTTCGAGTCTCGAGACAAAAATACCCTTGGTCGAACTTTTGGTTCTGGGGATTGCTCTGATTGTAGAGATGGTGGCTGTTCCCACAACAGAAGGAGAATGTCGACGTCTGCCTGTGTGATTAGAGGCAAATAGATTCCGCTATCTTCCGATGAGAGCTGTCCGCCGCCTAGAGGAAATGACATCTTCTAGGAGTGGATTTGCAGTTCGATTGACGTCCTTAGATGTTTTCTGAGACTGACTGGGGATAGGAGCATATACTGGAGGGTATGGAGGTTGCTTTATAATAGATGCGTAAGTGGCTTCTGCAACAGGAGCATGGGTTGACTGGAAAGTGGAGTTTTCCATGGGTTTCGTCCAATGTATGTAGGACTTACTGACCTGCTGGAGTTTCGAATAAGATCTGTCAAATCCGAAAGTTTCTTTAGTGAAATATAATTAAATTCACGCAACTGCGCGTTTTCCAATCTGATTTTTTTAGTTTCATCAAGAACAGAGACCATCATGGATTTGTGAGTGTCCAAGATTTGAAAAATGAGTTTTTGTGGTCAGCTCATTTGGATTTTCATCTTGTGAAACTTCTTGGTTAAGGAGGTCAGAGAAGGAGCGATTTGTCTGCTCTGATGCCACGTCATGAGTTATCGCCTCGGAGAGCCCACTCTGCCGAGTATCCATTGACGATGAGGGAAAGTTGAAACACTGAGGTTCGTTGTCGGGAGGGCTTCAGGGATCAGCTGGGCTGGAGCCTAAATTATTTTCATGTTTCTTCTGCCTTTTCTTTGATTGCCTGTGATTTATACAACAAGGGCCCTACCACGAGTCAACCGCTGCCTGTGACATCTTTTTCCAGTTGGCAGTTGACATATCTATGCATTTGATGCAGTACACAAGACCGCATTCCGCATTTCATTGAAGGAAGTCTTTGCTTTTCTTTTTGCACAATTGGCAAATAATATGCATTTGCGGAGCCATTGTAATTAACAATAAGTACACAGAATTTCTTTTGAGATTAAACAATAAAAAATATACAATATACAAAATATGAATATACAAAGTATGAGATACACAACACAGAATTATTGCTATCTGAAATAATTTTAGACTAAACGTATCCATGAATTTTAGTTAAAATTCTTCAGAAATTCAATTACAATTCATTCCAAGAGCGAATTTTAAAGACATACTTAGTAGATTCCTAATTTAATCAACAGACATTCCTAACAACATTCCTAAATTTAAACAACAAATCTGGGTTTCACACCACTGCAGATTAACTAGCAGAGGGTCTTTTGAAAGGCTCAGTCCTCTTCGTAAGAACATAGTGTGCATAGGGTTGGGGGAAAGGCGCCTCCGGTGGTTTCCCAAATCTGCGCCATATATACTCTGTGGAGACAAACAGTACCACTGTGAAAGCCAGAAAAATTTTTTGTGTTGTAAATGAAGTATTATGCTGGGTTCTGTTGGGTGTCCTGGCTTTTGGCCGCAGGGTCCCTGATGGGACCCCACGTTGCCCGCACACACACACCACTAGGAGGTAGCCAGGCTGCCCATAATTCTCTGGCTAGTCTCCTCCATGTCACCTGAGCTTCGTGGAAAGAGACCAAGTAAAAAAAAAAAAAAAAAAAAAATATATATATATATATATATATATATATATATAAAATAAAATAATAGGGTTCAGGGAGTACAGGAGAGGGTAAAGGAAAGGAGGTATAGACAGAGCGACGGAGGATGTAAAGGAAGGCATCCTCCACAGGTTGGGTGGGAATTCTCTCACCTAAGCGGAAGTGGAAGAAGAGGACCCTCGAGAGGGTGGGAAGACAATCACTTATCAAGAGAGACACGGATGAAACAATTCAAGCGACCTGAGTGTCAAGTCCAGTAGCTAGAAGTGGTCACAATCTAGGTGAAGATGTTCAGTATATGAGAAAAGGGTGTTGATCAATGTGCATCAGTTCCAGGGCGTTGTACCGGTGATCTTCTTTTGGTGAAGAGATCATGGGCGAAGGCAGAGAAAGCGTGGTACTGAATGAGGTCTTCCTCATTGATCAGAAAATTTCCTCGAGGCAAGGCATGTATTTTTGATATGAGAAACGTTCGCAGATCCTCGTAGAGCGGGCAAACATAGAATAGGTGATCCCAGTCTTCGTTTTCACCACAAAGACAGCGAGGGTCATCCACGATGTTCATAGAGGCAAGTTTGTGATTTATGGATCCATGGCCTGTAATCAGGAAAGTGGTATATAACCCTGGGTTGTACCATGCTGGAGCTTTAGGGTAGATCTGGACTATTTCAGGTAAGAAGTTTTTAGTGATAGAACCTTTGGGGGTGGTATTCCATCTGTTTTGCCAGGCGTTAAGAAGGTAGACTGCAAGGCGCTTTTTTTCTTCTTTGATGGTGTTTGCTGGGTTTGTAGTGAAATCCAGGATGGTGGTAGGGAGTCCCTTTGCGAGCCGGTAGTGCACGCCTTTGCGAATTATCTGCAGGTCCAGAGAGACAACTCCTGCCAAGACTTGGAGCGCTGGGTTGCTTACTGTGTAGCAGGCACGGGTGATAGTGAGAAGGATATTACGCTGGATGGAGGTGAGCTTCCTTTGGTTACGAACAATGAGTGCACGATGATACCAGACACCTGCACAATAGGTTATAGTGGGAATAAGTACAGCTTTGTATAGCATATGCAGTGAGCGGCGATTTAGGCCCCAGTCAGACCTGCTGATCCTCACTACCATTGCCGTGTAGTTACTGACTTTGCGATGAAGGTAGTCTATATGCGGGTAAAACATGAGCTTGGGGTCGAGAATTACCCCAAGGTACTTCAACTCAGTTGTCAGTTTGATAGTTCTACCAGCAATTTTAATCTGCGGCGGCCTGCTTATTTGAAGGGTTCCTCTCAGTGGAATTGAAGTAGTTTTCTTAGGGGATATATGGAGTTTAAGGAGGCTGGCCCATTCTTGTAGCTTTGTAAGGGCTCCGTTGGCTGTTGTTTCCAGGGAAGCTCTGGAGTTTCCAGTGACTGTCAGTATGAAGTCGTCTGCGAAGGCTTGGGTGGAAATATCCCCCAGGTCTAGGTTCAGGAACTCGTCCATGACCACATTCCATAGAAAAGGACAAAGCACAGAGCCCTGCGGGCATCCTCTCTAGACATTTCTGGAGACTTGTCGATAGGCATTTCTGACTGTAACACTTCTGTTGTGAAGATAGTCCTGGATGTTTATGCAGCTATAAAGATTTGCTGGAACGCTAGCTTCTCTGAGTCTTCGTAGCATATTTGGCCACCAGAGCAAGTTAAAGGCCCCGGCGAAATTCACTGATATTACTAAGAAGTATTTGGTGGCTGAATTTTTGACTGAATCCGTAAGCTGTCGAAGAGCATCTTCTGCTGAACGGCCTGCCCGAAAACCGAACTGGTTTGGGGACTGGAGATTTGCATTTTTATAGTGTTTTTCCAATCTGGATAAGAGAAGACGTTCAAATATTTTGCTTAAAACGGGAAGGAGTGCTATGGGTCTGTATGACCTGGGCTGCTCTGGTGGTTTACTTGGGTTCTTCAAAATGAGGCGTAGATTGGCCTCTTTCCAGTCATCTGGGAAGAGTCCAACTTCCAGACAATGGTTGTACAGGCTGAGAAGGAGATTTGATTGCGTCTCTTCAAGCTTCTTAATTACTTCTGCTTCAATGAAGTCTAACCCTGGGCTTTTTTTGTTTTTCGTTTTGCCAATGGAAAGTTTTAATTCATCTAAGTTGAAAGGCTGTTCTATATAAGTGGTGCTGTAGGATGCGTTTTCAGTACAGATTTCTTGTTGCTGGCCGGATTGAGGATTTGTGTTTAGCGGGAACAGGGTGTCCAAGATGTTGTTTACTGACTCTTCCCATGTGAGGGTGGTGGTGCCCTGCGGGGTGACTGTAGAGGAGATGACCTCACCCCTGGGGAGCATGTTCGTAACAATGCGATACAAAAATCTTCGTAAGAACAATGGCAGGTAACCTTGCGTGCTATTATCGGACAAAAACAGTAAAGTGACTGAGCTTGGTATACTGCGAGGGAGTAATCCTTTCGCTGATACTTCCCAGCTTCTGGGGTGTCTACGGAAACGATCTAAGATGCCTTGTAGAAAGGAAACATAAATTTCATTCGTTATAGCCTGAAAACCATCTTTCCAAAACCTCTTTTTCTTGATCGATGTGACGGACATAACTTGCTGATTCAGATAGTATAAAAATGTTGGAGCAGATTCATCAGAAACCATTCATTTAGCTCACTTTTGCAGGAGCACAAACACAGCACAACCACAACCATTCGCGCATGCGCAAGAAAGACGTATCCCTCTGTAATTTGGATGTCTGCGTATGCTGATCTGTCCGCGTCTTATCCGCCTCCCTGTATTGTGCCCTATTTGCCTGTTTCTTCATAGCTAGTACTGCAGTGTCAATTCTTCTATCTGTTAGTTGTAACTTCGTTAGTAGTGTGTTGTTTTGATGTTGGTGGTTTTTGGTCCACTCGAGACCCAGTTCGCGTAACTCGTCAGGTTATACGTGTGTCCAACCAGGGAGTGGAATATCCCATTTGCAAATTTCCTTTGAGTGTTCTCTCTCTTCTTCATCTAGTTTGAGTTGTGTTTAGTTGTTACCATGAATGGCAATCAACTTTCTTCTCCTGGAGAAGAAGCCCTGGGTGAAGGGTGAGAGCACTATGTAGTCGTCCTTCATTTCGAGTAAGCGCAACTCTTGATTCAACGGCGAGTATCTTGGCGTTGTTATCGGTGCATCAGATGGTCACACGTATCCGCCTTCCCGCAAATGCATAGTGGGCTATCAACCAAGCCAATTTGCCATTGTATGGGCCATGTCCTCTGATTAGAAAGGTCATATTCAGTCCTGGATGAAACCCGGGAGGGATACACCCTGTCAATATCTGATAGGAATTTTCATATCACTTCTCCTTTCGTCGAATGCGCCCATCTGTTCTGCCATGCCCGCTGCAAGTGTTGGATTAGGTTGGCTCTCTCCGTCTTATGATTTTTCGTGGGACCTATGGTGTATCCAGCATAGGTGATAGGGGACTCACTTTGCAAGGTCATAACATGGCTGTCTTGATTACTTCTATATCCAGCGAAAGGGCTCCCGCGAGAAGCTGCAAAGCGAGTGTACTGACCGTACGGAAGGCTCGGGTGATAACAAGGAGCATAGTTCTTTGGATGGTATCTAGGGTTTTTCTGTACACAGCTGTTATCGATTTGTGGTACTCTATAGGTGAGGTATATATGAAAGGATGAAGATGGTTTTCCGTATACTGTGGATCGCTATGTGACTACTCAGAAGGAATCTTCACCCTTCGTTTATTCGTCACCATTAAAATGATAGCTGGTGAAATCAAGACGCAACTTTTTGACAGATGTGTAATTGGAGAATCCCTCGAAACCCCTTAAGAGCTTTCCCTTCTTTACAGTTCGTGGTGTGGAAGCTCACGAAAGGCGGCAGATTCCTGCCAATGGAGATGCTCTAATACGTACAGGCGATAGATGTTAACTACGAGAAATTCATTGAGGACAAATCCTACAGGAAACGGATCATCAGAGAGCTGCTGTCATCTTCAGCTGAGTGACTATCATTGTTTTTCAGTAATCGGAAAGTTGCCATTACAAAAAAAAAAACACTTTTCTGACATTTCCCGTGTTTACAACTTGTTTTTCCTGTTTTAGATCATTTTTTTTAAACCATTAACATTATTGCTGTTATGAGCATTGCATCAATGTAAAATTTTCACAGCTTCTCACTGATTGCAATAAAGATATTATTATATATATTTTTTTTCATATCTGAGGCTTCTGTCCACTAGAAGAGTTACTGCTGACATCACCCTTCTAGCCAAAGTAATCACTGGAACTTATGAACCAGCTGATATCCTGAGTAAAATAAACTTCAATGCTCCTTGTAGACAAGTCAGGAAACTTCCACGGTTTTACGTTGACTGTGCCACCACGGACTTTATGAAGTTCAGTCCCCTGAACGGAATCAGCAAACGACTCTTATTGACTCCTTTGACAACTCCCAATCACTGATGAACTCTTATACAGGGATGGGATACACTTAAATAGAAAGGGTGCAAGAATATTTGCTGATGCTATCGAGGCAGTGTTAGGTGGGTCGGAAAACTGCTAGCTTGGGGGGGGGGGAGATACAAGGACTAATAGAAGCCGCTGGCAGAGATGAAAGTGATTCTCGCACTGCTTCTATTGAAATGAGCAGAAGCCTGAAAAACAAGATGCCGGATATTTCAGAGACTGCCGGGAGTCATTTCGGTACAAGTAAACACATGGGTTGTGTTAGGGTAGCTAAGAATAGAAACAGGTGCATGTATAGTTGCGTGTACACCAATGCTAGGAGTTTGGTTAATAAATTTGATGAATTTAAGATATTGTTCAAAGCATCAAAGGCAGATATGGTTGGGATATCAGCGACGTGGTATCACACAGATATAAGGAATGCAGAACTGGAATTTGGGGAGCACATCGTCTACAGAAAGGATAGACAGGGCAGGAAGGGAGGAGGGGTTATGCTATTAGTTAAGAAACAAAAAATCTAAGGAAATGAAGAGAGTCGACATCGCTGGACAGTGCAGTTGTTTTTATTTTGTTTTTAGGAGCATTAGCAACTAAGGCCATATTACTCCGGGGATATGCAGTGGTCATCCCTGACCTTTCCGCATCCTCCGTATTTGGTGGTGACGGGCTCCAACCCCCGCCTAATCAAGAAGCGTGTACTACGCACTCCTGCTCCTTCCCACCCAGCTACGGAGGAGCCGCCAGTGCAGTGTCTAGTCAGTTTGGTGTGACAAGCAGTGGGAGATCCAAAATTAAGAGTAGGAGTGTGCTATAGGCCTAATCACTCTGGTGAGTATAATAAGAAACTGTAGAGGGAAATAGAGTGGGCCAGTAAATCAGAGTCTTATAATGGGGGATTTTAATTTCCAATATATTGACTGGAATTTGTGGGTTGATCACTCACACACTAGCAAGGCTTTTGTGGATTTATTGGATGATTGTTTTCTACATCACCATGTTCGGGAGATAACTAGAGGCAGTAATACTCTTGATTTGATTATCAGTAGTGATCCTTCATGCATTAAGAATCTGCAGATAAATGAACCACTAGTGGCAGTGATCACAGTGTGCTGAAGTGGGATTTACTCAAAGAGGTAACTACCATTAGGGGTAAAGGGAAGGGTTATTGCTTCCGTAAAGGCGACTACGATGGTCTGAGACAGTATTTCAATTCTATACAGTGGGACCAACTGATGATGTTACCAACAGAAAAATTAAAAATGGGAAGGACTCAAAGAACTTATCTTGGAAGCTACTAGGCTTTTCATACCAAATACGAAATATTTTTCAAGGTTTAGGCCTAAATGGATGTCTGATGAACTAATGAGACATATGGCAGAGAAGAAAAATGTATGGGATGCATATAAATTAACATGTGACACAGAAGCCTATGATAGATATAAGCTGGTTTGTAACCAAGTCACAAAGGAGATTAGGCAGGTAAAGGCCGATTATGAGAAATCCTTGGCAAAGGATGCAAAGAAAAACAGAAAAGAGTTCTTTACCTATGTAAACTCTAGAAGGAAAGGGATGAATCAGAGTGGTCCATGGATATTGATGGTTCAACTGTTCAGGATCCTGCTCAGGTGGCTAACAAACTAAATGAGTATTTTGCATCTACATTCACCCATGAGGAGTTATTCAGGGAGAGGAATGCCAGAGGTGAGTTAAACTCTGGCAGTGAGCTGGATGATTTTGTAATAACTGAAAAGAAAGTGGAGGAGAAATTGTTGAAGATAAACATAAAAAAGGCACCCAGGGTGGATGGGATCTATCCAGTAATATTAAAGGAGGCAGCAAGGGAGGTGAGCAGGCCCTTAGCCATAATTATGAGAGCTTCTTTGGACTCAGGGAAGGTACCCATGGACTGGAGATGTACAAATGTGACCCCAATTTACAAAGGAGGATCAATGGGCAACACAAGTAATTATAGACCTGTGAGTTTAACTTCTATTCCAGGAAAATTAATGGAGGCACTGGTTAAAGAAGCACTGCAGGATAATCTAGACAAGACTTCGGTTATAGCTCGGACACAGCATGGTTTTGTTAAGGGAAAGTCTTGCCTGACCAATTTCACGGGATACTATGATGTGGTCACAAAGGAACTGGATGTAGGGAATAATTTTGATATCATATATTTCGATCTTAGAAAGGCTTTTGATACTGTTGCACATGGAAGACTGCTGCACAAATTGGAGCAGTACACTGCTGCTAGAGGATCTAGAAAATTTGAGCATATGGGCTGAGAGGTGGCAAATGAAGTTTAACATTTGACAAATGTAAAATACTACATATGGGAAACAGTAACCCCAGAGCAACGTATAAACTCTGTGGTACTACACTGACAGTGGTAGAGAATGAAAAGGACCTGGGGGTAATTTTGCAGGCAGATATGAAGTTTTCTGAGCAGTGCAGACGGTCTGCAAGAGTAGCTCATGGTTATTTTGTCAATGATATACAGGAATTTTTCTAGCAAGGAAAAGGTGTTCATTCCCTTGTATAAGGCAATGATCAGGCCACACTGAGTACTGTATACAGGTCTGGAGGCCTCATTTCAAGAAGGATGTAGAGCTGTTGGAACGAGTACAGAGATGGGCAACAAGATTAGTGAATGAAAAGAAGAGTTGCTCTTACGAAGAAAGGCTTAAGTTTTGCAAATTACAGTGTCTGCAGACTAGGCACCTGCGAGGTGATCTGATAGAGGTGTATAAAGCTTTGAATGGTTTGAGCATGCTCATTGCTGATGGGATTCTTCCTCTTGCCCAGAATAATTAACTGAGATGGCATTAATTCAAATTGAAGAAAGACAGATGTAGGATAGATGTGTGGAAGTTTGCCTTTAGCCAGCTGATAGTTGGTTGGTGGAACAGACTTCCGTCCCTTGTCGTGGAAGTTGATAGCCTAAATAAATTTAAGGCTCAGCGGGACAGGTATTTCGAACGAACGGAGGGGTGAAATGGAAGTGTTTTTTTTTTTTTTGTTTTTTTTTTGGCTGATGCTGCAGAAGCTTGCTTTCTTGCATCATATGCCTCTACTAATGCTAAAAACTCCATCCGCAAGTTTGCCTCTTCTCTTAAAATGCAAAATGACTAGCTCTCATCTAATTATTGAGTTTATTATTAGATCTATTATTTTTCTATATACTAACTAATTTATTATTTGTTTTACAGATAACTTAACTTAATGCAGTCCTCTTTTGTACATATGATTTAATGCTTGAATCTGTATCAATGTTTATCTTCCTGTTGGATTTCATGTTATTGTCATCAATTGTGTTCATTGTTTTGCTCTCAAATGCACTCTTAATGATTACCTGTTCTCTAACATGTTATTAATAAAATAACCTGTCTTCGATTATTTCTCCCTGTTTTTTTTGGGGGGGGGGACGCCAATAAACTTTGTCGCTATCATGAATAATAATAAATAAATATGAATTAACGAAGGAGTTGAAAACATTGACCGGGGAGGGCAAAAGGGGTTCATCTGCCCTCTCTTACGAATTTCGTTGGTTGTCAGTACGTACCTGTGTTCGAAGAAGCCACGAGTATAATGTGGGACTCCACCCGCAGAAGAGTGGGATACACATCTGACATCACCCTGGACACCGCAGAACACCTCCATCCGGGAGAAGCATTTGAGCCTACGAGCAGTAAAAACAGAGAAAGGTCACGCTTCGTATAAAAATAAAGAAAATATAAAACCAGATTCCAAAGCTACCCACGACAGCTATTGTTAGTAATAATTAACACCAATTCACGTTACAGTTGTTGTAATTTAAATATTTCAGTGCTGCATTAAACGTTTATTTCCATCTTTATGTCCATTCCTCTTATTAAAATATTGCGGCACCTAACGGCAGTTCTTATTTTTAAACGCTCTGCATCTATTGGCAATTTCTAAGACCCAGCTTGTTGGGGTGGCCCACCTACAGCACACGAGCCATATGTGGCACGCACAGCTCTCCTTAGTGGCGGTCATGCTGGTACTGAAATTGTACGGTCTATTTGAAAAATCAGAAATGAGGGTGGACAGTTGTTCAAATCAGTACTGAGTTTTCAAATCGACAGTTGAAATCCACTTTGGTAGGTCAAAATTATGGGCGGAGTTTGATGGCATCTGACGCAGTAATGGGGGTTTTCGACACCACTGGTTTCTGAATGGTACGCGATTTCAAACAATCTCCCCTGCTGTGAAAATAATATAATTTGATTTGGGTGTAGTCCAAATTCGGGCATTTCTTCCTTACGTGCGTGCTTGCATCTCTCCCATCGTAAACCCAACGAAACACATAGGAGTCTGCAGGAGTATGAATCTTCCCCACACACTGGTCTGAGTTCCGACCTGAACAACGTCCTTCTGCACCCACATCTCACAGTCTCAATTGTTGGCCCTAGCTGGGGCAGCAGGTGGTTATAACCACCGTCCTCTCACCCCGACTGAAATCTGATCAACAACCCGCCGAACTTGAAGGGGTTCTGAAGGAACCAGATGGCCCCGGGCGAGGTTTTCTTGTGTGTTACCTCCGAGTTCTTTTCCGAGAAATTAAAAACGAGAAATTACAGATATAATAGTCTGACGCCTCACAACCTTTGGCGCTTGATGTGCAGCACCTCAAAACCCTGCTACCTCAACTCTCCAGCTCATCCCAGTTGTCCCAATTATTCGCTGTATGATTCCTTTCGCTTCAAAGGTGGTTCTTGTGCGTATGTCCGTTCGGATATTTCCTGTCAGAGACTTACTAATTTGGAATCTTCTCGTTTTTTAAGTGAACTAACTAATCCGAAACCTGCTTATGAATAAGTATAATAAAATAAAACAGACCGAACATAAATATCATCGCACCTTTTGTGGAGTAGGGGATCTATTCCCAATATATCCTTGTCCAAAATCGGAAAAGTGACTGAATCGTTAATGAGAAACATTTTCTGAAATAAAAGTATCTGCGTTATTTCTTCCATTTTCGGGGTGGTCATAGTGTGTGTGTGTGTGTGTGTGTGTGTGTGTGTTTAGAGTGCGTGTCTAACAGCACCAGGGATTCCCCCATCTAGTTTATTATTATTATTATTTTAGGGTTGCCCGTAATTAAATACATTAACCCGTATTTGTGTCTGTAAATTGCGTATGTTCTATGGTTGATTTGCCTGTTTTGCTGGACGAAAAAAACCCAGTTAGTGGGGAGAAAAACCTTGCTATCTACGCCTGAGACCAACTAACTCAGCCACGGAGTGAAAAAAGCCCATTAAAGTTTCTCGCGTCATCGACGGGATTCGAACCCAGGCCTTTTCCACCCGGTGTGGGGAGGACGGTGACGATACCATTGTGCTACCCGCGCAGACTACCGCCCCCCCCCCCATCTAGTAGCGGCAAATTATGCAGGGAAGCAAGCTTACACTCTTGAATCAAAATGTTACGAATACCCGCCTAAAAGTGTTAGGCCACCTTTCGCCGTGATAACCGATTGCACCCGGCGTGGCATGACTTCAGCAGAACGCAGAAAGTGTCCAGACGTTCGGCAAAGGAGCGAAGCACCGGCGAATGCTGCGCTCCACCGCATCCCACAAATGTTCTATGGGGTTGATGCTGCTGGAATTTTGGGGGCAAGGGCCCACGCCAAGGATTACACATGATCCTGGAGCCATTTCTACACAATGCGGGCCTTGTGATACATTATCTTCTTTACCACGTCCAATGCCATCGATGCACGGTCACCATGTAGGGCAAAACTTGGTCCGAAACAATGCGGAGGTAGGATCTGGAGATGAAGGGGCGTTCAGTGGAGGGGGTCCAGTGATGTCCGTGAAAACGAGGAATTCAGTGGAGAGGGGGAGGAGGTCCAGTGATGTCCCAAACCACGATACATCGCCTCCGACCAACTGTGCGGTCTGGTTGCAAAATTCGATGATATTAAAGAAAACCTACTGCCCACATTTGAGAACAGCCTAGCGAGGTAACATTCCTTACGAAAATTAACCGTGAAAGCTTAGAGGGAAAGATAAAAATGATAATAAGTAGTAGTAGTAGTAGTGGCATGTGATGCAAGAAAGCAATTGTATGAGCTTATGCAGCATCAGCCAAAAAAAAAAAAAAAAAAATCACACCATTCCCTCCTAATGCCTGTCCAGTTCCTTCTTAAATTTATTCAACTTATCAATTTCCACAACGACAGATGGAAGTTTGTTCCAGCAATTAACTACCCGCTGGCTAAAGGCAAATTTCCGTACATCTATTCTAAATCTGCCTTTTCTTAATTTGAATTTATGTCCCCTTAGGTTCGTAATCTGAACAAGTGGAAGGATCCCATCAGAATTCAGCTTGCTCAACCCATTCAAGGCCTTATATACCTCAATCAGATCACCGCGCAGGTGCCTAGTCTCCAGCCACTGCAATTTGCAGGACTTAAGCCTCCCTTGGTAAGAAGATCCCTTCATTCCCTTCACCACTCTTGTTTCCCTTCTCTGTACACGCTCAAGCAAATCTACATCCTTCCTAAAATGAGGCCTTATAGAGAGGGACAATCACCTCCTTCTCCCTGCTAGCAAAATTCCTATATATCATTGACAAAACCCCATGACCTGCCCTGGCAGCCTGTCTGCATTGCTCAGAAAACTTCATAACTGACTGCACAATTACTCCCAGGTCTTTTTCATTTTCTACCATCTTAAGTGTAGTACCACACAGTAGGTACGTTTCTCTGGGGTTGCTTCTACCCATATGCAGTATTTTGCATTTGTCAAGGTTAAACTTCAGTTACCACTTCTCAGCACATCTGACCAAATTATCTAGATCCTGTTGCAGTAGCACACTGCCATTACTCTCATTAACAACCCTGCCAACCTTTGTATCATCTGAAAAATTCGATATTAAGCCTGATATAACATCATTAATATCATTGATAAATATACAAAACAACAAAGGACCCAACACCGAACCCTGTGGGACTCCACTAATAACATGAGTCCACGAACATCAGAACCCATTGATTACCACCCTCTGTCTTCTCCCACTTAACCATCCTTTTATCCACTGTAGCACCATTATTATTTTATTTTACCACCATTATTTTACCCGGAACAGAAGTTAAACTAACTGGTCTGTAATTACTTGTCACCCTTCGATCCAATTTGCACATCTCCAGTCCGTGGGAACCTCCCCTGAGTCCAAGGATGCTCTCATAATTATGGCTAAGGGTTTGCTTAGTTGCTTTGCCGCCTCCTTTAATATAACTGGATAGATCCTATCCACCCCAGGTGCCTTTCTTATGTTTAACTTCAACAATTTCTCCTCCACTCTGCTCTGTTATTACAAAATCATTAAGCACCCTGCTACAATTTGATAACCTTCTGCTATTTTAAAACTTTAATAACTGATGTGTGAATGTAGATGCAAAATACTCATTCAGTTTGTTTGCTATCTGAGCTGGATCATCAACAGTCGAACCATCGATATCAAGTGGACCAATCAGATTCATCCCCTTCCTTTTAGAGTTTATATAAGTAAAGAAATCCTTGCTGTTTTTCTTAGCATCTTTTGCCAAAGATTTCTCGTAATCTGCCTTCGCCTGCCTAACTTCCTTTGTGACCTGATTACAGACTAGCTTATATCTGCCATTGGCTTCTGTGTCGCTTGATAATTTATATGCATCCCATGCATTTTTCTTTTCTATTACGAGTCTCATTAGTTCATTAGATAACCATTTAGGCCTAAACCTTGAACAGTATTTCTTAATAGGAATGAAACTTTTAGTAGCACCCACGATTAATTCCTTGAATGCTTCCCACTTAGAATTTACTGTTGGTAACATCGTCAGTTGATCCCACTGTACAGAATTTAAAAACTGTTTGAGACCACTGTACTCATCTTTACAGAAGCAAAAACCCTTTCCTTTACCCCTGACGGTAGTTACCTCTTTGAGTAAATCCCACGTCAGTACACTGTGATCACTGCCACCTAGTGGTTCCTTTACCTGGAAATTCCTAATACATGAATGATCACTGCTGATAACCAGATCAAGAGTATTACTCTCTCTGGTTGCCTCTCGAACATGCTGCTGCAGAAAACAATCGTCCAATAAATCCACAAAAGTCTGACTAGTGTGTGAGTGACCAACCCACAAGTTCCAGTCAATATCTGGGAAGTTAAAATCCCCCATTATAAGACATTCTGATTTACTGGCCCACTCTCTTTCCTGTACAATTGTTCATTGTACTCATTCGAGTTGTAAGATTAAAAATCTTACAGAATAAAAATAATAAGAAGTTGGTTTTATTAATTAAGAAATAGGAGTTCTTGTTGCTAGTGAATACGAAAGTAATATCGTCTGATTTCAATAAATAGGATTTTTCAGCATGGAATATAAATTTAATGGGCAGTAAGTTATAAAAGCAGAGCCATTCGCCATAAACTTCCGTTATAAGCAGGGAAACGTCTGTAAAGTGGCATGGTCCAAACAACAACAGGCAAATTAAGGTTTATGAAGGGTCGAACTTAGTAGAGACAGCCATTCGTAAACAGGAAGTGGGTTCTTGACCAGCACATAAGTTTCCAAATATAGGTGCTATGGTCACGAGATGTGATTTTCGTGGTTTTAGAACGCTACGGGAACAAAGGCGTTATATGAGAGGGGAAAGTTGTTTTTTGGAAACTTTTTGGATAATTAGCAAACAGCAAAGGGCACACCGTACGGGAGAATATCTGGTAGAATTGTAAAAAGTGGGTGCATGGTAACACGTGCTACTGGGCAGGCTGAGTATAGGCCTTCTAACAAATCAAATGAGAAGGAATCCATAAATGAATATGGGATTGGAAGAAGTCACTGAGAATAGGCGTGGCAGACTGGGGAGCCAGATGTGGGAGGAGATGAACAAAACGAGAGAAAAAGGTTTTGAGAAGGGGTTCAGAGGGGGAGAGTATTTTTGAGTGAAGGAGTGAAAGGTTGGAAGGAGAGAGTTAGGCAGAGGAGAGCTAAAATGTTAAGTTAAGATGTAGCAGGGAGTCAGTCAGCAGTTAGTCAATCCGTCAGCCAGTAGCAGACACAGTTTTATTTCAGTAAAGAGAGTTCAGAGTTTTCAGAGTTTTTTACAGAGTTCAGTAAAGAGCAGAAGGTAACTAAAGTGTTAGATTAGGATTGGTACCTCCACGTCCTCTATTCTGAAATCGATGGGCATGCCTTCCACCTCCCAGCACAGAAGTCTTTTTATTTCCCGACTGGGGCCACTGACAACTGCTGAGGAAATTGAGGCTGCAATGAGTAAAGAACTGCATACCAAAGTATCTGCAAATTTACTCAAAGAAAACGCAAAATTACTCGTCCTTTAGAGTAGTTTGCGAAAGTCGGGCGTTCAGATCTGTTGCATCCACATCTGTATGGCCAGTTGGCACTTTAATGAGGCCTTTTTATGAACCGAAAGACCCAAAACCATTCACTTCAACTTCATCATATGAGCAAAACCGAAAGATGACATTGCTCCCCTCTACATGACTAACAAATTGTGAAACTACACTAGTGTCTCTCGACTGTCGAAAACCACTGCACCACATGTCCAGCTCCAATCACTTTCTTGTCCCAGCTACTGCTTATAAACATACTGATGTGACACCACATAACCCTGCTTTTCAATCACTTGCAATTAACAGTATAATTTCCACCAGGCCTAATCTGTTGAGGTGTTCAAAAGAATCTACAAATAGATCAGCACTTATAAATATTCCCTTTCAACTCACCCTTAGAATTTTCTACCAAAATGTCCGGAGCCTCCGAAATAAGCTTGAAACCCTCGAACAACTCTTGTTGTCCAAAAGCATGGATGTAATCTGTCTGTCAGAAACATGGCTTTAACCTGACCAGGAGTCAATAGCCTATGCTCCGGCAGCTGGATTTTCATCGTTCTTTACGTCAAGATCTCAATCTAGGGGCGGCGGTGTTGCCATCTTCGTCAAAGATTCCAACCTGAAATTTGTGCACGTCACATCTAGCAACTCCTTATTTTATGAAGCAATACTCGTGACTGTGAAGTTTTAATGCCTGTTTAATCGATTTAACGGCAATCTACATACCCCCAGCTCCAGATATTGCAACAGTTGACGATGCTACCGGCTGGATAATGAGTAAGTTACACCCTTCTGCTACGCACATTCTCTGCGGCGATTTTAATCTTCCACCCCACCTGAGCCCTCTCTTTCAATGACTAATGAACAATCTCTCTCCATTAAAGTTGACGATTATCAATGAGGAGCCTACGAGAGGCACCAATCGCCTTGACTTGATTCTGGAATGTTCTGGAATTTGCAGAGTCGACATTCCACCAGAAACGTCCTTCAATTCAGATCACGACCCAATTGCATTACTTCTTGTTCTGCCTATGCCCAACTTCAATTGCCATAATACTGTTGAAAAGAAAATCATATTCTCTCCGAATTTTCTGGATCCAAAAAAGTGCCTCGAGGCAGCGCAGTCTATTCCATGGTATGTGCTTGATGGATGTGACCCAATCCTCGCAGCTGATCTAATCACTAGATGGATAAATACAGTCACCCTCTATGCGTCAGCTAAAACCGTACACATTTCTCCAAGAACTAGAGCTTGGTGGACCAAAGATCTAGCGTGCAGTTTCCACAACAAACGGTACCTGTGTACCAAAATCTCTGGCACAACCCAAGATCGAATCCTATACTCCAGAACAAGAGCTATGTTCAACAGACTCAAGGCATCAGCATTAAAGAGATACACTGATGCTACCTTGTCTAAAGGAAAAGCGCCATACTCATCAAGACACAGTCGCATTAATTCAAATCTTGATCTAGATAACTGGATGGACTACATTTCAAGATTCAAAACCAATTCCGATTCTGCTGAAATTCCTCTCCAATACACCCAATTTGCTCGTACTGATGACCTTTCCATAATTTCCATCACAAGACAGCAACTGATATATGCTATTAACTCCCTGCGTCCATCTAGTACCGCAGGCCGTGATAAGATACCTCATTTCATAATTAAATGCCTTAGCCCCTATATCCTAGATGCATTACTCTCAATCTACAACTCTATTCTTTCCACACGAGTTTTCCCTGCTCAGTAGAATGAATACTCTGTGAGGCCACTGCCTAAGGTCAAAGCACCAACAAGCCTAAAAGATTTCAGACCAATCTCAACTTCTTCCACCCACCTCAAACTTCTAGAAAAGGTAGTCCTTCCAGCATTAAACAAACAGCTGATGCCACAGAAGCCGAAACAGTTCCATTTCGCAGTCGAAAATAGAACACCATAACAAACCTCATGGCCGCAAAGACATCAATTCTTCAAGCCTTTGAAACTAAATCTGAATTAGCTATAGTGTACGCTGATATTGGAGCTGCTTTTGACAGCCTAGACGTCACAGCCCTTCTCAGACGCCTACAATTCTTCTTCAGGATTAATGGAGACCTACTAGCTTTCCTCACCGCCTTATTGAGGAATAGAAGTGTCCACCTCACTTTGAATAAAACCCACTTTACAAGAAAAATCAATTCAGGAGTCCCACAAGGTGGTGTCCTGTCTGGCCTTCTTTTCTCAGCCATTCTGATTCCTTTCATGAGTCCTCGTGATGATGCTCTAATATATGCCGACGATATAAAGTTTCTTACCTTAATCCCACCGTCTGCAAACCCAATGGCAATTACGTCTTCCATCACAGAGAACTTGACCACTCTTTCAACTTACTTGAAGATGTTTGGATTAAACCTTAACCCGTCAAAATCTGCAATAATGACTTACTCATTGAAACAGCAACCAACAATAATTCAACCTTTACTTTTAGGTACTCTAATTCCAGTGGTTACCTGCCATAAAGATCTCGGTGTCTATTTTGATCCGAAGCTGAGATTCGATGATCACACAGAATACCTCCGGAAGCGTTTTAACACCCTACGCTGGAGAGCGAAACAACACTTACTTCATTCCACCAATGCCGCAACCACTACCAGATATCTTCAAGCCACTGTTTATCCGGCTATTTTATACGCTGCTGAAATTTGGGCATCTGCGTCGCCCTCACTTCAAAAACCGGTGTTCTCGTGTGAATACTGGACCCTGAAATGGGCCACAAATAAGCATCGCCGACCCCCTCAATTGAGAACAACTGACATGGCTGAGAAGCTAAATGTACCCAGGCTCCCGAGGTTAATTGACAGCAGGCGTTTAATGACTTCAGTAAAAATGTACACAGGAGTGATAAACGCCCCAAACATCTGGATTTCTGTCAGTGGCACAATCCTACGCCATCCTTGAGGACAGAGCCCACACTAATCTTCAAATACAACCGGTTGAAACTGTGTAGTCGGTTCCTACCTGCCCAGGCACTCCCCAAAATTCAGGCTCTGCTCCGTCTTGGAGTCGACCTTCAGAAATTAGCTACCGACTACAAATACCGTCACATGCTCCTCGAGTGAATTACATCTGTGGAACTGGGAAAATTTCCTCCATATGACGTTTAGTCCTCATTTTTTCATTATTAAAATTTACATGTTTATAACTCATAATTTCCATGTAACGGTATTTTTTTCCTTTTTGCCAATTAATTTCATTTATAATGTAAAACTCGTGGCCATGTCGCCGTGTTGAGTATTATTGTCTCTAGTACATGTCCTGTACTTATTAGCAATAAAGAATTTATTTATAAAATAGTTGAGAAAGCAGAACACGGTGAAGTTAGCTCATTGTAGGATAAACAAGACGTCTGATGCCCAGGAGATAATGGAGCTGAAGCTGATAGAATCCGGAGCCGGACCGAAGCGAGAACAAACGTGCTGACCAGATGAAATGAATCGTTTTTTTTTAGGAGCAAAGGTACTCGAAATCCAAGAAGCAAACCCGAAAACTGTCGAACTCTCCAAGGTTTGTGAGATGCGTTCCAGATATAATTGACCTGCTGTTCAGTGCGAGAAAGATGAAGGACATGCCGCAGACCCTCGAGATAACTAAGTAAGTGGCTAGTTACATAAGTGTTCTCATACACACCAAGAACAGTAGGAACCCCGAAATTTGATTAGCAGGACTTTTAAAAGATACTGTGTATAAGAATTACTCAGTTGTAAGGATAGGTTATTTTAGGATATGTGCTGAAGGACTAGGCAGGACAAGTTAATAGATATATAAATAAGTTTGGAAGGGAATACACATATATAAAATATTTGAAGTAATTGATGCCTTGTTTATAATTGCTTGATAGGCTACAATTAAATATGTTTTGAATGGGAATTAGAAGTGAGTGATACCTTTTAATAATCATTGTGATAAGTAAATGAATAAGTATTGAATTATGTAAGAAATAATAGAAAGAGGATTGATATTTTGTTACTAATGGTTTTAATTGATGCATGATCAATACATGTAGGAAATAATAGAAAGGGATCGATTTTTTGTTATTGATGGTTTTAAATGATGCAGGATTGAATGTATACAGAAGGGAATTGAACGGGATTGGTATTGTTATTAATGGTTTTAACTGATGCATGATTAAGATATATATACAAAAGAAGATGAGACTAGATCATGTTGTCATATGCTTGGTTTAATCATTTTGGTTTTGATGTATTCATGTAAATATGTACAATAAACTGAATTTTACATATAACCTTTGTGTGTTTTTTGTTGTTCTGAGTACCAGCCTATCCGAAGGGAATTAAATACATCTAAGAGCTTTTCCCCTTGAACCTAGAATTTTCTGTGAAGTTAATAGTCAGATGCGCAAGTGGGGAGTTATTGTAAAGGGGAACTAATCACAAGGGGATAGATAAAAATATATAGAAAAAGATATACAAATGTAAATGAAATAAAGGAAATATAATGTAATATAAATAATAAGAAAAAATCCCCACCCCCCCACAGAGTCATTAGGCTTATAGCACACTCCTACTCTTATTTTTGCTTTCGCAGTGCTTATGTCACACCAAACTGACTCAACAGTGCACTGTTCATCTATATTAACTGGGTGCACTTCTTTCGATTTTATGTTTTTCTTAATTAACAGCATGACACCTACTTCCTTCCTATCCTGTCTATCCTTTCTGTAGATGTTGTACTTAACAAATTCCAGTTCTGCATTCCTTATTTCTGTGTGACACCACGTCTCTGCTATCTCAACAATATCCGCCTTTTATGTCTTGACCAACATTTCAAATTTATTTACTATAATTCTAGCATTGGTATACATGCAAGCATACATGCTCCTATTCCTATTCCCCTAACACATCCCATACACGATCACTACCATCCGTCCCTGAAACTCCCAACACCCCTCGCTCCAGTTCGCTACTTATTCTAATAGAAGTTGTGCAAGAATCACTTTCACCTCTGCCTGCGGTTACTGTTAAACTATTAGTCCTTGTATCCCCCCCAAGCTAGCAGTTTTCCGACCCACCTAACACTGCCTCGATAGCATCAGTTAATATTTATAATTCCAAGAGAAAAATTTAATGAGTTTTTCCAGTTGAGGAACAGTTGGTGCTTCATCGTCAACTCCGACAACAACGAGTTTAGAAAATTTTATACAGAGAGAGAGAGAGAGAGAGAGAGAGAGAGAGAGAGAGAGAGAAACTGTTACTAATATGAAATAACACTCATAATACAATAAAGTATCATTAATACTTACTAATACTAACACTAGGTGGCAGATGACCCTCATGAACTGGTGCAATACCATCACTTTGCTAATTGGAGGCTTGAAATGGAGAAACCCACAATTAGTCTCCAGAGCGAAGTTTCCGGCATCTCCCCCACCCCCATCTCCTTCACCCCATGCACGGTACCAAGTACTACAGGTTTTCATACTTCTCGTGTTTGGGGTTTCATAAAAGTAATAAAAAACATTTCTGTTTCTGCCACTATTTTTCCTGCCAATCCGGACCTGCGACCTCCAGTTCCACTTGTCGACAAATGACCTGTAAAGGAAACTGAGAAAGCGACAGAGAACACCGAACAGACATCGCAGAAGAGACAACAACCGGTGACGGACTGCCTCAATCCTTTATACTTTTTTACTTTGAAATTGAAATGCACAAGGCATAATTCTTATGGTTTTTGGTATATTTGATGATGAAGCCCACTAGCTTCGAAACGATCGTCTAGGTGGTGGTATCCTCTGAAAATAAATAACAGCAGTCTTCTCTACTAGAGAAGCGTTATTTATTCGAAGTAATTCAATACCGCTATCTCGTTGTGAAGGCAACCACACTATGACATACAATTAAAACGATGCTTTCAACGCTACTTACGTACTTCAAATTTAAGGGTTAACTTCACCGATAATAGTTAAATACTTCTCATGTTTCTGTACAGCATTTGTTCATAAAACAATACCCTTCGATTCGGGACACTTCTGTGTTGCGCAACTTTCAAATATTTAAAATAATTAACGTGTGTCTGAAACTGGACACGTGTCCCTGCCTTAACCTCTGAATGTAAATATCATCCCCCAAGCTTACTACTGTCAGGGGGTGGCTCTTGAGCGGAGCACTAAACAGATCTATAAATAAATAATAAAGAGGGTCCTCACCAGAAGCGTTTCCTGTCGCAGTGCCGGAGGTGAAAAGTGCCGTAAAAGCGCAGCACAACGCGGGGAGCAATACTCGGTCTCGCTCTTTCCACGCACACGGCCAACGGCGATCCGCCTTTCTCCACTTCCAGGCGTTGCAACATTTGACCTCGAAGACGTGCGTGTTGGCGTGCGCACCGAGAGGTCCCACCGTGTTGACACAACCGAACTGAAGAAATCGAACGCAATCTTAGTTCGCAATCGCTTCGGGTGGACAGCGTTGAAGTTTCCCTCCCCACCTCCTCCCTTTCGCGAAGAAATTAAGAAATGCGGAACTTCTTAAAAGGAGACGCTCCAAATTAAAAGCTTCTAATAACAGCACGTGGATTGATGTTTTTTCGTTTCCAAGAGATTTTCCAGGGTCTGCTCGGGAAGTGCAGTGGTATCGTCACCCCTCTCCCGACACCATGTGGAAAACCCCCAGGTTCGAAGCCGGTCAGTGATGCGAGGAACTGTAGTGGGCTTTCTGTCACTCGGTGGCTGAGTTAGCCGGTCTCAGGCGTCGATAGCAACAAGGGCTTTTCCGCAACACGCAGTTGCTTTTCGTCCAGCAAAACAAGCAAATTGACCAGAGAACACGTGCAATTTACACACGCAAATACACGTGGGTAGTTGAAAGTAGCTTTGAAGGTTACTGGCGAGCAAATTTATTTCACTCGCGACCCCCTTTATTAAGTATAACATTGACGCGACCCCTCAATGTAAAATCCGAGGGAGGATGACAAGATTTTTAGAGAAGAAAAATGGCATTTTAAACATTATGTAGTCGAAAATTTTATCCGAGCACTGAGAAAGGAATAAAAAAATAGTTTTCTTTTTAATTTAAACATTAAAATAACCGTTTAGTATTTTAATTGAATACAGCCAAAACAACGAGTCAAATTCTTATTCTTCCATTAAAATTACAAAACAATAATAAATGAAATTACAAAACAAAATTAAAGAGAAGGATGAAACTGGATAATCGATATTTGGCTCAATATTTGAAATTGCTAATCTCCTCTCATCTTTTGGATCAAGTGTGGACCGCTGTTTTGTTTTTATATATGTTAATTTTGAGAAGCCAACCTCACATAAATGGGTAGACCAGAATGGTAGCTATCTCGGTATCGCCATTTTTGATAATTCTGGATACTCATCTCGAAGAGAAAGCCAAAATTTTTCACAAGTTGTAGTCTTGAAACGAGCACGTAATGCTTCAAGCGACAGGTCGATGAGATCTTCCTTTTGCTCGGTGGTAATTTCAGGACGAAGAAATTTCAAAACCAAAGGGATCACGAATCCAATGCATTTTTTTTTTTTTTTTTTTTTTTTCTGGAGGCTTAATCTCGGTTTTCCAGAAGCCTCTTTTTAAAAGTTTTATCACTCAGTATAAATATACTGAGTGCCCCAAAACGGTGTAACCAATTTTAAATGTTTATAACAATTGTAATTTTAATTATAGAAACACAAAACCTGCGCCAAATGTGAGAAACAGTTGAAGTTTTTACTGACATTCAACATGTGCACCACTTGTAAGGTGTAACCAATTTTAAATGAGCAATACAAACATGTTGGAGAAAATGGAACAAGATGAACGTGTAATGACACGGATTTGTTTCACGGACGAGTGCACATTTCATGTTTCGGGAAAGGTGAATAAGCAAAATGTCAGAATTTGGGGACTGAAAACCCACACTGCGCGCAGGAGTATCAGCGAGATAGCCCAAAGGTGAATGTGTGGTGTGGCCTTATGGTTGATCGTTTTATTGGGCCTTTTTTCTTTCAAGAAGCGACTGCGAGAGCGGATAATTACCAGGATATGCTTGAGCTTTGTGTATCTTCAATTGGATAAACTGCCAAATGGGGTTATTTTCCAACTGGATGGAGCGCTGCCACATAGGACTTTGAGTGTTTCCTGGCCGTTGGATGAGGCGTGATGGTCCCATTGCGTGGCCACCACGTTCACCAGATTAATCCCTTGTGATTTCTTCTTATGGGGGATTCGTCAAAGACAGTCTACAAGACCCCTGTTGCAGACATATGCAACAGGGGTCTTGTTGATTGTGCAATTACCATGATTAAGCGTGACATCCTTGAAAAAACATGGGATGAACTTTATTACGGATTAGATATTGTTCGTGTGACAAGCGGTGCTCATGTTGAATGTCAGTAAAAACTTCAACTGTTCCTCGCATTTAGTGCAGGTTTGTGTTCTATCATTAAAATTACATTTGTTACAAACATTTAAAATTGGTTACACCTTTTTGGGACACTCTGTATTTGTTCCTTCACTTTGAAGACTTAAATTTTAATCATTACGTTTTTCGAATACACTGGTGTTCAAAGAAAGTGCATCACCTAGGAATTTCACATTTCCAACTCTTTTTCGCGATGGTATGTTACCTTAATGACACAAATAGAAATATAAACAAAGATATTTATTAATAGTCCAAAACTCAAAATATTCCAAAATGAGCATTTGGAAAATGCTCATTTTGGAATATTTTGAGTTTTGGTAAACACGAAAATTATATCGATTGAATTTTAAATGAAAAACAAAATGAAAAGTTCACCAGGTGCAAACTAATATTTAGTTGAACCGCCTCTGGCCCTAATAACAGCAATACACCATCCAGGCAAGATCAATTTCTCAAGATAAATCAACTGATAGTTCCAAACACCAATTATAGCTTCCTAAAGTTCACAGAGGGTCTCTGGTTTCTTTCTGGCAACTGCACATTTCACACGGTGCATGCTAACAATAGTTCTATAGGATTCAGGTCCGGGCTGTTTCCTGGCCAGCTAATAGTTGTAATGGACCGTTCTTCCAACCATTTTTTCACCTGTAACAAATGTAAACACATTACTGTCCAACCTCTAATGCAGAAAGTAACTACAGATGTGCCTACTTACACTTTTCGCCCGATGACAAAGCAGAATCATCCTGAAAGATGCAGTAACTTGACAGGTTGAAATGGTCTAATGGTTGGCATCAATTTGCCTTCCAATATAGCCAGGTATCCATTGGCAGCCAGACGGAACCTTTTATAAAGTGCAGGTGATACCATCATGGAATGGCTTCCCCGTTCAGCGGACTAAACCCTGTGAATCATCTTTGGGATGCTGAGGAAAGGTCCGTGCGAGTTTTGGATCCTTTTGTGAACAAGTGGGCTGAATGCCTCGCCGTGTGACTGCCCTTATCCGGGCGAAAAGTGGGCACACCCGTTACTAGATAGGTGTTCCATGTTTTCTAAGCACTCAGTGTATATTGAAACGTTTACATGTGGGCAATCCTCGATGAGTACTAGAGACTGATTGTATACTGGTACCTTAAAGATAAATTGTCCACTCCCATTCTCAAAATTATTTTAAGTGTTAAACATGTTGAGCATATATACTGTAGTTGAAAGAGTCTGCATTCACTGTAGAAGGGCGATTGTGATCATTGAGGAAAAAAGTTTAGGTGTCCTTCTGTTAAATAAAAAAAAAACAACGTGAACAACAAATTCTAATTCCACCAAGTTGGAATTTGCTATTGGGGTTGAAAAGAAGTCATTGCAATCTTAGGATCCCACAGATTATCATTGGGTTCGCCATTTTGAACTGGTCAAACGAATCTTTAGATCAGGGTCAGATGGACACGACTGTCATTTGCAGCTTAACTGCAGATTGGTGGGTAAATATAAAAATAGCGAAATGCTTAAAGTTCGGTACTCACCTTGAATATAATCTGCAATAGTTTTATGAGAAGACTGATGGCTAAATATTAGGTGGGATGAGATTTAATTAAACGGAATTTTAAAATAAGCGCAAGGAAGCAGAAGTGCACTACTCCGTCCATGGTTGTCATAAAGTATAAAATAGTTAATCTGGAACATAAAAGAATTGATATTGCCAATAGTCGTCACGACAGACTTTCGTTAAGTTATAACGTCTTCAGTTGGCGGTGTTAAATGAGAAGTAACGCGTGCTGTATTTTAAGGAATTTTCTATACTCTCGTGATGCTCTTTGGGACACGTGGGAATCTCAGATGTGAGAGATTCCAAGCCGAGGAAAGGTGAAAGGGAAGTTTTGCGTTTAGGAGGTTGAGATTAGTGTTGTGTCGAAACCATTCGATAATGAGGGCTTCATATTGAAGAATTGCGGCTGGTTTTAAGTCTTATAATGGTGACAGCGAAGTCCATTAAAGGAGTGTGATTGTGGGTTTGAGCCTGAATTGTGAGTTCTGTACTAGCTTGTCCCGATCTAAGACTATTATGGTGGTAGTATGCGCGAGTGTTGGAGGTTTTGGTAGTAGTACTACCAATATAACAGGTATCAGTTTGGTTGACATTTAATCAAGTAAATTATATTGTTCAAATCGTTGGTTGGGTATTTGTGTGTGTCTTTGTAAGTGTTGAATAAGGATCCGAGTTTATTGTCAGCTGAAAAAGTGAGGGAGATATCAGTACAGTACCTGTAAACACACGGCGGAATTGTCCGGCAAGTTCATTATGGTATGGGAGGGTGATGCGTATATTTGCGTTGGTGGTGGGTTTCGGTGGATTGTTAATTTTACTTTTGGCGGTGGAAATAGTGTGTTGAATAAGTTGGGTTGGGTAGTTCCTAGCTGTAAATTTTTCTGTGCGGTATTGAAGTTCATTGGTAAAGTCATTTTGTGAGGTGTTATATTTGAGGGCATTATGTATTTGGTTGTATAAATCCGCTTTTTTTTGTGCAGAAGGGGTAGTGAGAAGCAAAATGCAGGTATTGCCTGTATGTGTATTTTTTCTGAAAATACTTTATACCTTGTTTGGTACCTGTTTTGTAAACAGTGAGGTTGAGAAAATTAATTTGGTTGTTGGTTTCAATTTCAAGAGTGAGTTTTAATCTATCATGTATTGAATTGAATTTTAAAAAGATTGTCTATAGTGGACCTAATGCCTATTATGAGTAGGTCATCAGCATAACGGGTGTATAATTTTATTTCTGGGGGAAGGGTTGTAGGATTTGGTTCTCTATTGTGGCTAGGTAAATTTCTGACAGGGGGACGGAAATACCTAAACCTATGGGTAAACCGAATATTTGTTGGAAAATTTTATTATTGAATCTGAAATATCGGGAGTCTAGTAAAAGTGAAGCGAGTTCAAGGATGTTATTAATGGAAAGACAGGTACGTTTTGTCCAAGTGTAAAGCCTGTAAAGTGTATGGGATATGCACGTTAGTATATAGAGATTACGTCAAATGATGCCAGGATATCTCCATCAGAAATTGTAGTATTGCTTATTTTCTGAAAGGCCTGATTGGTGTTGCTGATTTTGAATTCTGAAAATCTGGTAAGAGGGAATATCATTTTAACTAAGTAGGTGGATAGATTTGCAAAAGCTGACTTACTGAAAGAGATAATTGGTCTTAATGAGTGGCCAGGGTTTGTGTAGTTTGGCGATGCCAAACATGTGAGGAAGGATGTTGTTGCGGATTCCTATCTGTTGCAGTGTATATAAACTGATTTCTTTATTTTGTCTGAGTTTTCTTAAGATTAAATCTAGTTTATTTTTAAGTTTGGTGATATTATGATCGTCATCAATCAATTTTATGTGTGTTTTGGTCGGCTAAAATTTTCCATTTTCCGAGTGTAAGTGTTTTTCTCTATGATGACAATCGTGTCTCCTTTATCCACTTTTTATATAATAACATCTGAAATTTTGCTTAATTTTTGAAGTTGTTGCTTTTTAACATTTGATTGGGAGGAAAGTTTGGAGTTTATTATGCTATTGGTTTGGTGTATTATTCGACATTTGTCGGGATGATGTTCTAGTTTAGATGGGAGTTCTATTATACAGTCCTTGATGGGATAGTGTTGATCTTTTATGGCAAATTTGAAGCCATATTCTAAACCGGCAAGTTCAGTTGGGGTGAAGGATTTTGAAGAGATGTTGACGGTAGAAATTTTTGGTTGAGATCCTATTGTAAGTGATTGCCATTTCTTGATGTGTCGTTGTTCTACATTATGGATGGCTGCGCTAATGCGTATATCGTTAAAATTGGATTAGTCTGTCCAGGTTTGGGTTGACATTTCCCGTTTAAGATGAAATCTCAATTGATGTATACTGTGTAAAAGGTTATGTAAAAGCTGGGTTTAATTTATATTTTATAATGTGTACTGTTTTATGTAGTCATATGCCATTTCTTGATGTGGCTGCCATCGTTGAATGTGAAATACACAAAAAGAATGTACGCTGGGAGAAAAGAAGTCAATCACTTTTTCTTTTAAGCTTCATGATCGTATTTCAAAAATTTAGTTCAAAACTGGAACACCAGATGACGCCAACAGCTCTACTACGGCAAGTTATCTTAGCGGTATTTTACGTTTTATGAAGAATATTAAAAATTTACCTTCTTTTACAGCAAAATTAACAATTACATAAAATTAAATTAAGTGGCCGAAGATAATTTTATTCTCCTGCTGAGACAGAAGACAATATTCAGAGAACAAACAAAATCATGCAGTGAGAAAGTACGTAACCACATTTAGCATCACATCGAAACCGAAAATTTGAATATTTAGTTCGATATTCTAACAACAGATGGTGCCAATAGCTCTATGTGAGTTTTTTATTGGCCCAAATATGAAACACGGCGTGCCACAAAATTAAAGCCACAAACAGAAATTACTTAACCTTCATGATATTGAAGGCGCAGTAGTCATTGCTAAGAATTTGTCCCCTGAAACAGTACCACAAACTGTTCCAGGGGACAAATTTCTAACACACAAAAACTCGAAATGCAAAGTAACCTTTCTCACCCGGCAGATCTGCACAGCTAATAAATACGAAGTACAGTATTAACTCTGTGATCATCAAAAGGTGTGACCAAGTTAACGACTTGGGGACGATCTTCTCGAGCAGTGTTAAATTCGATGCCCATGTATTTAAAATCACCAGCAAAACATTAAAAACACTCGGATTTATCAAACCGAACACCCACAAGTTCAAAAACTACAGATATGCTGTCATCCTTTATAAAACTATAGTTCTTCCAATCCTTGAATTCAGCTCACCCATCTGGAACGCTCACATGAAGAGTTTAATTAACAAAATTGAAGCAATTTAAAAAATTGTCTGGTACAAAATATTGTTACCTTACGTTCCATAATCCTCTGTTTTATCACACGGTGTACTATGAATCGCTGTGTGATTACTTTCATCTGAGGCCTCTGTGCATTAGAAGAGTTACTGCTGAAATATTTGGCAAACGATGCTAAGAAAAACAGCAAGGATTTCTTTAATTATATAAACTCTACAAGGAAGGGGATGAATCTGATTGGTCCACTTGACATCGATGGTTCGACTGTTGATGATCCTGCTCAGATAGCAAACAAACTGAAGGAGTATTTTGCCTCGACATTCACACATGAGGAGTTATTAAGGTTTGAATATGCCACAAGGTTATCAAATTGCAGCAGGGTGCTTAATGATTTTGTAATAACTGAGAGCAAAGTGGAGGAGAAATTGTTGAAGTTAAACGTAAGAAAGGCACCTGGGGTGGATGGGATCTATCCAGTTATATTAAAGGAGTCGGCAAAGCAATTAAGCAAACCCTTAGCCATAATTATGAGACCATCCTTGGACTCAGGGGACGTTCCCACGGACAGGAGATGTGCAAATATATCTCCAATTCACAAAGGGGGGTCGAAGGGTGACACGAGTAATAACAGACCAGTTAGTTTAACTTCTGTTTCGGGTAAAATAATGGAGTCACTGGTTAAAGATGCATTGCAGGATCATCTAGACAAGACTGCAGCAATAATTCATACTCAGGATGGGTTTGTTAAGGGAAAGTCTTCTCTGACAAATTTGATAGGATATTATGATGTAGTTACAAAGGAACTGGATGCAAAAATAAGATGCAAAAATAATTTTCATATCATATATTTGGATTTCAGGAAAGCCTTTGACACTGTTGCGCATGAAAGACTATTGTACAAATTGGAGCAGAATGGTATTAAAGGTAAGTTGCTACAATGGATAAAAGGATGGTTAAGTGGGAGAAGACAGACGGTGATAATCAATGGGTGCTGCTCTTCGTGGACTAATGTTATTATTGGAGTCCCACAAGGTTCGGTGTTAGGTCCACTGTTGTTTTGTATATTTATCAATGATATTGATGAAGGTGTATCACGCTTAGTGTCGAAGTTTGCAGGATACTGGCAAGGGATGCAAAAAAAAAAAAAACAGCAAAGAGTTCTTTACTTATGTAAACTCTAGAAGGAAGGGGATGAATCAGATTGGTCCACTTAATATCAATGGGTCAACTGTTGATGATCCTGCTCAGGTAGCTAACAAACTAAATGAATATTTTGCATCGACATTCACACATGAGGAGCTATTCAGCGAGGGGAATGCCAGAGGTGTATTCATCTCAGGCAGTAAGCTAGATAATCTTGTAATAACTGAGAGTAAAGTGGAGGAGAAATTGTTGAAGATAAATTCAAGAAAGACACCTGGGGTGGATGGGATCTATCCAGTTATATTATAGGGGGCAGCAAAGGAAGTAAGCAAACCATTAGCCATATTTATGAGAGCTTCTCTGGACTCTGGGAAGGTACCCATAGACTGGAGAAGTGCAAATGTGAACCCAAAAAAAAAAAAAAAAGAGGCTGAAAGGCTGAAACAAGTAATTATAGACCTGTGAATTTAAATTCTGTTCCAGGAAAATTAATGGAGGCACTGGTTAAAGAAGCACTGCAGGATCATCTAGACAAGACTTCAGTTATAGCTAGGACACAACATGGTTTTGTTAAGGGGAAGTCTAGCCTGACCAGTTTGATTGGATACTAGATTTGATCACTAAAGAACTAGATGCAGGGAATAACTTTGATATTATATACTTGGATCTTAGAAAGGCTTTTGATACTGTTGCACATGAAAGACTGCTGCACAAATTGGAGCAGTGTGGCATTGGAGGCAAATTGCTGCTATGGATAAAGGGTTGATTGAGTGGGAGAAGACAGAGAGTGGTAATCAATGGACACTGCTCATCGTGGACTAATGTTATTAGTGGAGTCCCTCAGTGTTGAGTGTTGGGTCTATTATTGTTCTCTGTATTTATAAATGATATTGATGATGGCATATCGAGCTTAATGTCCAAGTTTGCAGACGACACGAAGGTTGGCAGGGTTGTCAAGAACACTACTGACACTATGCTGCTGCAACAGGATCTCGAGAGAGTGAGTAGACGGGCTGAGAGGTGGGAAATGAAGTTTAACATTGACAAACGTAAAGTACTACATATGGGAAACAGCAACCCCAGAGCAACGTATCAACTCTGTGGTACTACACTGACATTGGTAGAGAATGAAACGGACGTGGGGGTGGTTGTGCAGGCAGATATGAAGTTCTCTGAGCAGGGCAGAAGGGCTGTAAGAGTATCTCATGGTGTATTGCCAATGATAAATAGGATTTTTTTCTAACAGGGATAAGGAGGTGATTATTCCCTTGTATAAAGCAATGGTCAGGCCACACCTAGAGTACTAGAGGCTTCATTTCAAGAAGGATGTAGAGCTGCTGGAACGAGTACAGAGAAGGGCAACAAGATTAATGAATGGAACAAAGGGTTGATCTTACGAAGAAAGGCATAACTTTTGCAAATTACAGTCTGGAGACTACGCACCAGCGAGGTGATCTGATAGAGGTGTATAAAGCCTTGAATGGTTTGAGCATGCTCAATGCTGATGGGATTTTTCCTCTTGCTCAGAATAATCACCTGAGAGGGCATAAATTCAAATTGAGGAAAGACAGATGTAGGATAGGCGTGCGGAAATTTACCTTTAGCAAGCGGGTGGTTGGTTGGTGGAACAGACTGCCATCCCTTGTCGTGGAGGTTGATAGCCTAAATAAGTTTAAGGCTCAGCTGGACAGGTATTTCGAACGAACAGAGGGGTGAAGTGGAAGTGGTTTTTTTTTTTTTTTTTTTGGCTGATGCCGCATAAGCTTGCTTTCTTCCATCAAATGCCTCTACTAATGCTAATAGGTTGGCAGGGTTTTTAATGACTTTTTTTTTTTTTTTTTTTTTGGTAGTTGTTGGCGCATCGGCTTCTGTGGCCATAATGCACCTCCCAAGGTTTTTGCAGTACTTTGATCCAAGCCCGAGGCGGGATTCGAACCCGCGACCTTTGGGTCTTTTTTTTTTTAATGACAGTAATGGCAGTGTGCTACTGCAACAGGATCTAGATAATTTGGGCAGATGGTCTAAGAAGTGGCAACTGAAGTTTAACCTTGACAAATGCAAAGTACTGCATATGGGTAGAAGTAACCCCAGAGAAACGTACCAACTGTGTGGTACTACACTTAAGGTGGTAGAAAACGAAAAAGACCTGGGAGTAATTGTGCAGTCAGATATGAAATTTTCTGAGCAATGCAGACAGGCTGCCAGGGCAGGTCATGGGGTTTTGTCAATGATATATAGGAATTTTGCTAGCAGGGAAAAGGAGGTGATTCTCCCTCTGTATTAGGCAATGGTCAGGCCACGCCTGAGTACTGCGTACATGTCTGGAGGCCTCGTTTTAGGAAGGATGTAGATTTACTTGAGCGTGTACAGAGAAGGGCAACAAGATTGGTGAGAGGAATGAAGGGATCTTCTTACCAAGAGAGGCTTAAGTTCTGCAAATTGCAGTGGCTGGAGACTAGGCACCTGCGCGGTGATCTGATTGAGGTGTATAAAGCCTTGAATGGATTGAGCACGCTGAATTCTGATGGGATCCTTCCACTTGTTCAGATTACGAACCTAAGGGGGCATAAATTCAAATTAAGAAAAGACAGATGTAGAATAGATGTGCGGAAATTTGCCTTTAGCAGCGGGAAGAAACTTGCTGGAAGAAACTTCCATCTGTCGTTGTGGAAGTTGACAGGTTGAATAAATTTAAGGAGGAACTGGACAGGCATTTGGAGGGAATGGTGTGTTTTTTTTTTTTTTTTTTTTTTTGGCTGATGCTGCATAAGCTCATACACTTGCTTTCTTGCATCACATGCCACTACTACTACTACTACTATCACCCTTCTAGCCACAGTATTCACTGGAACTTATGAAGCATCTGATATCCTTAGTAAAACCAACTTCAATGCTCCCTGTAAACAAGTCAGGAACCTTACACCGTTTCGCCTTGACTCTGCAACCACGGACTTTATGAAGTTCAATCCACTGAACACAATCAGCAAATGACTTCTTTGACAACTCCCAATCACTGATGAACTCCATCCACAAGTTTGCCTCTTCTCTAAAACTGCAAATTGACTAGCTCTCATCTCATCTAATTATTGGAATTTATTATTATTTTTTTTAAAATTTTTTTCTATTCTCTCATTAATTAATTTATTTATTTTACCGGTAACTTAACTTAACTCTTTTGTACATCCGATTTTAATGTGTGAATCAATATCAATGTATATCTTCCTGTTGGATCTCTTATTATTGTTATCAATTGTGTTCATTTTTCTGCTCTCACATACTTTGAGTGGTTACCTGTTGTGTATCTCGTTATTGATAAAAATAAATTAAAATACCTTGATACCCCTGACAGCATAGCTAGAGAGCAGAATGCACTGCTTCGATTTCAGTACTTCGTTTTATAGCAATAACAGCAAACATCGTTAATGTTTCCTTAACATTAGCATTCGCAGAGGCATTTGATGCAAGAAAGCAAGCTTATACAGCATTACACACAAAAAAAAATAAATAAAAATAACTCTTTTCACCCATCCACTCTCTCCAAACCTTTTACACTTCATTGAATTTATTTAAGTTATCAACTTTCACAAAGACAGATGGAAGTTTGTTCCAGCAATCAACCACCCGCTGGCTAAAGGCGAACTTCTGCACATCTATCCTACAACTGTCTTTCCTCAATTTGAATTTATGCCCTCTCAGGCGATTATTCTGAGCAAGAGGAAGAATCCCATCAGCATTGAGCATGCTCAAACCTTTCAAGGCTTTATACACCTCAATCAGATCATCTCGCAGGTGCCTACTCTCCAGAAGCTACAATTTGCAGAACTTAAGCCTTTCTTGCTAACACCAACACTTTGTTCCCCTCACTAATCTCGTTGCCCTTCTCTGCACTCGATCCTTCCTAAAATGAGGCATCCAGTCTCCTGTATACAGTTCTGAAGGGTATTGTGACCATTGCCTTATACTAGAGGATAATCACCGCCTTATCCAGGCTAGCAAAATTCCCGAATATCATTGACAAAACCCCGTGACCTGAGAGCTTGTCTGCATTGCTCAGAAAACTTCATATCTGCCTGCACAATTACCCCCAGGTCTCTTTCATTCTCCACTACCATGAGGGTAACACAACCCAGCTGTTATGTTAATCTGGGGTTCCGCTTCCCATATGCAGTACTTTACATTTGTCAATGGTAAACTTCAGTTGCCACTTCTCAGCCCGTCTGCCCAAATCTTCCAGATCCTGTTGCAGCAGCATACAATCATGAACAACTCTGCCAACCTGTGTATCATCTGAAAACTTTGAAAAAAGAGCTCAACTGGACATTATCTTTTTCGAGGGGGCACCTCTAAATTATTATATAATTGGCATTTTAAATTTAAATTGGATTTAAAGCTCTAATTTATTTGGGGACTTTCGGCTACGGTTTCTGTCTTGTTACCTTTACTTCCCCCTCCCTGTTGATTTATTTTTTTATGTTAACTTTCGCTCTACAGTTTTGCCATACTATTATTATTATTATTATCTGTTTATTTCTCTTTCGAGACACCCATAGACAGCACGTGGCTAGAGGGTGTGGTTACATTATATCAGTATTTACATGAACTTATTTACAAAATTTGGAGATGAAAAAACACAGATCATGTGGTTAAAGAATTAATTGTTAAGTTGGTTTAATTAATTACTAAATGATTGTTAAATGCTAAATATTATTATATAAATTATTAAATTAGTTTTCTTATTATATTTGTACCTGCCGGTACACATTACCAAAGATTTCTGTCCTATACATTTTGTCTGTACTGTACATAGTTTCTCTGGATCTATATTTAAATTATTAAAATAATTCACAGTATTTGCTGGGAAGAATCTCCCCAGAGAGTCCAGTTGAGTCAATTGGCACTTGAGACTTGGTTCTTCTGACTTGTTTTATTTTTATATGAAATATGAATTATTGGTTATATCTGGGCATCATGTGGAGGATGCGCATTTTGCTACCTCTAATGATAGCTTAATAGTTATTTATTTTTTTTATTTTACGTTATTACATTCTAACTTTTAAGCCATTATTTAAATATATATACTGTATATAAAATAGCGATAAGTGTAAAAGTTTTGTCAGATCAGATTAACCATCAATAGTAGATTGAACATTACATCAGTCTGTAATCTTGTAATCTAGTTATTATAGTAAAAGTATAATATGTACTATATAGATGCTGAATATGTATATAAACATAACAGTATACTGGGGGCCACAAGGCCAAGATAACTTATAAAGTCCTGTGTAGGTCTAATATGTCATACCCTGGAAGTAAACATGTAATTAGTAATAATATATATAAATATATAATACAATAATGATTATGCAGCTAATTATTGATATACAGATACATTGAAATGGACTTTTTCAAGGGCTAACCCTTTCGATATATCCCACCAATAATTAACAGAGCTATCTGTTTCTGATTGCTATCTGCCTGTTTAACTAAGTTCAATTCTTAAACTGAAACATAAGGCTAATTTGGTTATAATTTAGCAGCAAACAGGCAAGATAACATTTAGCCCGACAGATAACTTCGAAACAAATATATAGAAAATAGAAGGCCAACTATAATTTTCAATTTCTGTTGTGGTAGTTTTATATTTATGCAAAAGAAAGCTACTGTTAACATAAGGAGAAAGGGAGTAGGGATAAGTATAGTAATAGTACCTCAATTTTCCCCCGAGTTGCTCTAATAGATCTTGAGGTATGAAAAATTAAGGTTAGATAGTAAAAGGTGAAAAGTAAAGAAAACAGCTTTATATAATTGCACTTAGGATAGATACCGGGAGCGTAAGTGCCCGACCCTTTAGTAAGGGATCCTGGTATGTCTATAAGGGACACCAGTTGGTGTTTAATAGATAAGGATAATGATGAAATATAGAATAAAATGGAAATAAAGGAATAGCTAATTCCAAATACCTAAATACTAATTTTATAATAAATTATAGACAATCTTTACAGACCATTAAAATTATCCCATTACTACTAAATAGCATATGTTCTATGCTGAACAGATAATTAAGGATAGTTAATTTAGAATAACCAAATGTATCAATAAACAAATAGGAAACAACTGCTTACCACTTCGAACTGTTCTAAGTGAAAGAATGAAAATGTTGAGCACATGTTACTTTATACCAAACAATTAGTGACAACAGCGCCCTCGCAGTTCTGAAGACTAGACGATAAACTAATTAAATTAAATAAATAATTTTAACCAAAAACAGGAGCGCCGTCTGATTTTTTGGAAAAGCTTATTGAACTAATAATCTGAATATTGAACAAATAATCTGAAATTATAGTTGAATTGTATACTGCTGAATTTGAATTTTGTTCAGAGAAAATCCAATGAAAATGAATAGATGGCTCTCAATTTTTCTTAGTATGCAAACTGACAAAAATAATTGGAATAAAAAACCTTTTAAAATATTTTACAATATAGAAATGAAAATACCCTTTAAAAGATGAAATTAATTACTACCTTAAGAACAAACATAGGTACAACTTTTTTCAATGAGCGTAAGCTATATGTTACATGCTCAAAAGGTAGTGCCTACTATACAGGGTGTCTCAAAAATATTGTTACAAACGTTTATGGGAGGTAGGTAACATCTAAAGGAATGTGAATCGCATAGGAACCCCTAACCGGAAACGTCACCGTAAGTCGGTACACGGCGCAATTCATCAATTCGCGAGAGGGAAAATTTCTGGTTTACTCATTCAAGCAGTAGTCGCCGCACGAAGAGCATGCATCGATATACGAACTGTGAGCAGACATGCACATAGTGGCATAGTGTTTTGCGGAAGGCGCCACCGGTGGTTTCCCACATCTGCACCATGGTACTTTGTGAAGAACTTACAGAATCTCTGTAAAAGCCAGAAAAAGCGTAGTGTCTGGTGTGTGTTTTTGTTATTTGGTTTTTAGGAGCATTAGCAACTAAGCTATATTGCTCCGGGATATGCGGTGGTCATTCCCTGACCTTTCCGCATCCTCCGTATTTGGTGGTGACGGGCTCGAACCCCAGTCTAATCAAGAAGCGTTTGCTGCGCACTGCTGCTCCTTCCCACCTGGCTATGGAGGCACCTGGTGTGTGACAGAGTACTGCTATGTTCTGTTGTTCTATCTCTGGCTGCTTAGCCACAGGGCCCCTAAGGGAACCCCACATAGCCCGCCACCACCACTGGAAGATGAGCCAGGCTGCCCATTTTACTCTGGCTGGCCTCCGCCGTGGTTGCCTGAGCTTCCTGACGGAGACCAAAATTTAAAAAAAAATATATATATATATATATCTATATATATATTAAAGAAAAGAAAAAATAAATAAAAAAAGAAATAAATAAATAAATAAATAATAATAAAAAAAAATAAATAAATAAATGAATAAAGAAAAAATAAATAAAAAATAATAATAATAAAATAAATAAAAAAAAGAAAAAAGAAATAAAAAATAATAATTTAAAAAAATAAATAAATAAATAAATAAAAAATAATAATAAAAAAATAAATAAATAAAAAAGTAAATAAAGTAACAGATTAAAAAAGAGAGAGAGAGAGAGGGGGAGCATAGAAGAAGAGGGGATTAGAGGGAGAATGAATTTGGGTGGCTTGACCGGGGAGAATAAATCCACCCTAATTTAGGCGAAGTATAGGAAAGGGTGTGGGTTTAAGTCACAGGGGACAGGCTCTCCTGTGTAATTGCCAATGGCACAGTGCCTGTAGATCCCGCACTGTGGTCAGTGCCAGCAATCCCGCTCCTACATCGGTGCTAGCAGTATATCCTACCCATTTCGTGTTTGCGATGACTTTTAAATCCCGCACTCCGAGGATTGCCAGCATCCTGCACCTTGGATGGTGCCTGCAATACATCCAACCCTATGTAGGTTTGCATGATTATGTCTGCGTTGTTCCGGGGGGGATGGAGAGTTATCCCACGCCGGTCCGGTTTAGTTCTTGGGCTCTAAGTTCTGCAATCTTAGCTCGCTTAAGTGCAAATGTTTCCTGCGTGTAGGTGGTTAATGCCTTATAGGTATCTTTCTCGAGTAGCAGAGTGAATTCTTGATTGCGAGGGTTTCTCTGTAGTGGTGAGGAATTTAAGAATAATGTTGTCGTAGCTTGGGCACTCATACATGAGGTGCTCCCAGGATTCCTCTTTGCCGCAGTGGCAACGTGGATCATTCTCGATTCCCATGACGGTCAGTTTTTGTTGGAAGGATCCATGGCCGGTGATCATAAAGGTCACATGGAGGCCAGGCGAAAACCAGGGTGGAGGTTCTGGGTGAGGCGGCACAACATCGCTTCGCAATAAATGTGTGGGCAGGTATGGTCGGTGACTGCTTAGTCGGGGCATACCTGTTACCATCCCGCATGAACTCCGCTAAATATCGGATCTTTCTTGAACAAGTTCTACCAGGGTTACTTGACGATGTTCCAGCAAATGTGAGACGCATCATTTGGTTTCAACATGATGGGGCGCCTGCCCGTTATGGAAGGTGTGTTCGTGACCATTTCAACAGGCGTTTTGGGTGTCGATGGATTGGCCGTGGTGGACCGGTTGCCTGGCCCCCACGCTCGCCTGATTTATCGAGCCTTGATTTCTTTCTGTGGGGGGCCCTCAAATCTGTCGTGTATGAATCGCCTGTGGAAACGGAAATGGATCTCGTGGCGAGACTCGTCTGCGCTGCTGCTACTGTCAAAGAAACTCCAGGTGTGTTCGACCGTGTCCGGCAATCCATGCTGCGTCGGTGTCACGCATGCATCGCGTCTCATGTTGGAACCTTCGAGCATCTGTTGTAACATCGTGATATGCATCCATCTCGTACTCCATTGTTAATATTATGTCAAATACAGTTTTCCACTAATTACTGTCTTGTGTCATTTCTGCTTCTTGTGCCTCTGCTTCTACTTTCCCGTGATGTTTCAGGTTATGGGTTCCTATGCGATTCACATTCCTTTAGATGTTACCTACCTCCCCTAAACGTTTGTACCAATATTTTTGAGACACCCTGTATACATTTGTACAAGTCCTCAAAATGATTAATGTGGAAAAGAATAGAAAAACATATGAATTGGTGGAGGCTTATATTAAAATTGAGTTACTTATGTTACTTATATAGAAAATACTTTAGAATATCCAGAGCTGAAGACTGCAGCAATGCTCTCAGTTAAAAAGGCAGACTACTGCTCAACTGGCAATTCCAATGTTTCTAACTGTGCTGCTAAAATGGGAAATACCGAGTGAAAGGATTTACCCACATCGACGTAAATTTCACTCATTTGTTTCGCGTAACTCAACTAACCAGAAAGGCCAATTGCATTAACTCGAACTGTGATTTCTCTCTTCGTTCCCAAGCTTGCTTATGAAGGCTTCTTCTCTAAAAATATCTCCAAGAAGCAGAAAGTATTCTGCTTCGTAAAGTTGTTACTCCGGAGCTCATCTGCTCGTATCGTGTTAGTTGCAATTAGTGCGTGCCGTGTGCTTTGTTATTGATTGCTTATCTTTTTACTGTTTTGAATTTTACAACCCGAAAAAAAAACGTCAGTGAACAGAAATATCAATTAGTCAGCATTTATTTATTATAGTATTCATTAAGCTGTACCTAAGTGTAAATTTAATTTTTATTTTGCTACTCTGTGGAAAATATTCTTCGGAATTTCACTTATCATTTCATTTTGCTAATTTGTCAGCTTAAATCTGTGCTTTGTGTCTTTACTCTTATAGCGTGTGGATGATATTGCTCCTAATTCCGCCTATTAGAACAGCCGTTTAATAGAATTAAAATTCGATTCCTAAATGTGATCACAATGACCGGCACTTGCCCCATATCGTACAGTGAACGGTATTTTATTATGAAGAGTCCAGCGCACAATGAATTACAGAAGCCAAATCAGAAGGACAGTGCCCAAGGAAGCATCCACAGAAAACGCATGCAGCAGAACTAGAACATCTCTGAGACAGAGTGGAGAGAATCTGTTAGATGTGAGTCATTAATTAGCCTAACTGTCCTCTTTTGAATGGGATCTAGAAACATCACAGAGGGGGCTTCGGGGAAGTGGGCACATCCCCAGACGGGAACAATATTCCATGGTAGGGCGGCTTTGCGATTTGTACGGAGTGAACAGCTGTTTGGAAGAAAAGTAACGCCGAGAGCGAGAGAGAAAACCAAGTTTTTTGGATGGAAAGGAAGCAATATTTGTAATACACCAGACTAAGTGAAATGGACGTCATTGGGATTAGAACTGACAGGCATATATGTTTGAAATGAATGAGGAAATGTTTGCTTTGCGAGGTTTATATCTTTTCGCGGATAAATTTGTGTTATCAGTTTGACAATTCATGATATATTCAGTAGTAAGAAAAGGCGTGAAGGCCATGCTGTATGAAGTAATGAAATTTTTGGATATGGCGTACACGTGGTAAGAATATACCCAGATCCTTGACATAACGTGGCCTCAACAATGCCCCCCACATGCACACTACTCGGACTCCTTCCAGTCACTATCTGGCAGAGTAGAGGTAGCAAGAAAAAAACTTTAATACAAACTTAATTCTTTACAGATATGTCGATGATTTAATAGTGATAAACAAACCTAACTTTCTTACAGAAACAGTTAACTATTCCCCTCCAGATTTAGAGATAGAGTGTACTAATAAATATAGTACAATAAAGCTACATATCTAGATATAGATATCTACATGATAATACATTATATATTAAAGTATACGATAAACGTAAAGAATTTGGATTTAAAACAATAAAACTTACATATTGGCATTCTAAAATTTCTAAATCGGTGTTTTCCAACGTGGGTTCCACGCCCCATATGGGGGAAATTTGATTGTTCAGGGGGGCAATTCAAAAATTGCTCGTCTGGAGTTTAAAACAACTGCCTACTATGATTTAACTTGTACAAAAGAAGAATTGTTGGTATCTCAATTTGAAATAAGCATTCGTTAAATGTTGTACTTTCTATAGAGCTGCACTTGAAAGTTTGGAGTAATATCAACTACAGTTTGCTCGGAGAGTATTGCTTACTATGCCTAGTGAAGGAATAGTACGTACTGTATTGGACGATTGCTTATGGCATGCGCAAGCAAAGTGGTTGTCTACTGTATCCTACCGCAAACTCTGCATGTTATAGGAAATAGGTAATTCCTTTCATACAAACGCTCGTTTGGGTGTCGTGACTGTACATTTGGATAGGTTTGGATCTCAGATTAAAATAAAAAATTACTTTGTCTGCGCACAGAATTATTATTAATGAAGAACCGTGATACACAATGGTATGTATTTGTCGTATATGTATATTTCTGTGGTCTCAGTAAATAAGCAAATAAGTCCAAAACCTCGAATTTGCAGGAGAGGAAAAATAAACTTCACACTCTCATAAACATGCATATATTCGAATATACAAATATTTATTACTCACGCTAAAACTACAATAACGAAGATATCTGCATGTCACATAATAGTAAATAATAAATACTTTATTATAGTGCACTTATCTCATTTTTGATAAATTAGACTTATCTGCTTGTTCACAGAGACCACAGATTTAATAGCCCGAATTCAGTAATTTTGTGATTTATTCATTCAAAAAGCATACTAATAAATAATTTTGATATATTAAAATTAAATTAACTTTAATGCATAGTTTATTTTTAGTTTTTGATTTATCTTATATTTATTTCTTTCAGTTGCACAGTAAAATGAGTAGTGCAAGTAAAAAAAAAAGTGCGTCAGTATTCAGAGGAATACTTAAAATTTGGTTTCATACCCCGCTGTCCACGATCAAAGGTCACCTTTTTGTCTTTTATGCCAACAATGCTTCACCAACGAATCAATGAAGCGCATTTGAAGGCGAAACATAATGCTCATGTAAATTCAGATTTAAATTACTTTCAAACTTTAAAGAAGAATTTTGAAAAAAAGAGCAACATTAAAGTCTCTGTTTATTGCTCATACTGCAACTGTCAATCGTACTCTTGAGGCTCGTTCTGAAATTTCTTTACTCATTGCTAAATCTGGAAAAAATCATACTATAGGAGAGAATTTAATCAAACCATCAATATCAGCATTTCTTAATACAGTTCTGGAAAAAGATGACAAAGACGTGAAAGCTATGCCACTCAATAACAATACTGTTAGCAGAAGAATAGATGGAATGAGTGAAGATATTGAAATACAACTTGTTGGAAAGCTGAGAACAAGAAAATTCTCAGTGCAAATGGATGAATCAACTTTGAGACACAGTGAAACTGTACTGATAACTTATGTAAGATATATTGATAAAGGTAATTTTGCTGAAGAAATGTTATTCTGTAAATCATTAGAGAGCACCACTACCTCCAAAGGTATATATAATAAGCTAAAAAATTACTTGGATGACAATAATATACCAATGAAAAATATAACATCTTGTGCTGCAGATGGCGCTCCTAATATGATGGGCAAGAAAAATGGCTGCTTAAAATTGATGAAAGATGAGAATCCAGAAATGCATCTTGTGCATTGTGTTATTCATAGGGAAAACTTGGTAGCTAAAAATATTTTGCCTGTTCTTAATGAAGTACTAAAATCAGTTGTCAAGTGTGTCAATGCTATCAAAGCTAATGCCAAATGTGATCATCTCTTCAAGCTTTTTTGTGAAGAACAAAATGCAGACCATGTGAGACTTTTACTTCACACTGAAGTAAGGTGGCTCTCAAAAGGGAACTGCTTGAAAAGATTTATGGAACTATTTGATACTATTAGTGACTGTTTAAGTGACAAACCTGAAATGAAGCATCTGTTAATGGTCGATGGTAAAGCATTTGTGAGTTATTTTGCCGATATCTTTGAAAAACTAAATATATTAAATAAACAACTTCAAGGAACAAGTAAAACTCTCGTCGATGCAAAAGCGAAGATATTTGGTTTCATTACATTTATTGAATTAGGTCAAAAATATATTTGTAACAAAAATTTTGAACAATTTCGTTGGCTGCAAAACTGTGAAGTGACTGATACCGCTGTACTTGTTATTGTCGATCATCTGAAATTTCTGTCCGCTGATTTAAAAGAAAGGTTTTCTGATTTAAAACAAATTGATTTTCCAAACTGGATGATGCAACCAATGTTAGTGGATTTGTCTGATGTATCAATGCAGTATCAAGAAGAACTCTCAGAAATACAAAATGATGAGTCAGTTAAAACTTTATTCAATATAAAAGGAGCGATGGCATGGCTTTGTGATGAAACAGAAATTAAATACCCAAATTCAACCAACTTTGCAAAAGAGCTATTATTACCGTTTCCATCTTCATATTTAGTTGAATGTGGATTTAGTGCCATAAATGATTTGTTACTAAAGAAAAGAAATTGACTGGATATTACAAAACGAGGAGACTTGAGACTGAAGCTGACTAAATTGGAGCCCAATATAAAATCTCTCTGCGGCAAGCATCAAGCACAAGGGTCTCACTAAATTTAGTGCACTCATTTAATTATTAAACAATTAAATAATAATTATTAAAATTAAAATATTATAGAAAAATCTTTCATATTTTGTACTTGAATTTTAGTTGTATATTATATGTTTTGAAAATTAGTTACTGTTTTTTTCTTAATTTCCTAATGATTTCTTCCTAAAACCTAAGTCTTGTGTCCTGAACAAGTTGTAATTAGGCTTCATTTAGGGAATAATTCAATTTTTGAATATAAAAAATATGTATATGTTACATAGGGGGCATCAGAGTTTTAGAAAGACTTAGGTGTGGCATGGTAAAAAAAAAGGTTGGGAAACACTGTTCTAAACGAATACACAAAAATATCATAGTTTCTGAATGCATTAGACCGATGAAAATATGTAACAACGACTATAATATAATAGATACGCTTATAGAATTTAGGTCTCAGTTGATTAATAATGGATACCCAGATTATTTTATAGCTATAAACCTCCATAAAGCCATTTTGAAAGCTATTAACAAATGGCATAATAATATAAAACCAAATTACATTATAGCAAAAATATTTTCTACATACATAACAAAAGCTACTTAATTTTAACATAAGCATTGCTATTACTATTAAAAATATTTATTAGTCTTTTCTAGGGCTTGAACAAATGTACATAGTAGGCACTAACTTTTGAACATGTAATATATAGCTTACGCTCATTGAAAAAGTTGTACCTATATTTGTTCCCAAGGTAGGAATTAATTTCATATTTAACTTCAACTTTTAAAAGATTTCTTCATTATTATAATGTAAAATATATATCAAGTTTTTTTCATTTGAGAGCCATCTATTCTTTTTCATTTCCACTGGATCTTTTCTGAACAAACCTCAACCGTAATTTCATATTATTTGTTAGTTCAATGATTTTTTTCAAAAAATTCAGAGGGCGCTGCTGTTGTTGGTTTAATATTATTAATTTAATTAGTTGGTCCTTTAGACATCAGAACTGCGAGGGCGCTGGTGTCACTAATTGTCGGGTATATAGTAACACGTGCTCAACTTTTTCTTGATTTCATGTAGTACTGTTCATCTTGGCAAGCAGCTTACAACTACTGACTTATTTATTCAAAATTATCCTTTCTTCATTTAATTTTATTTTATTATCTGTTCAGTACAGAACCTTTACCATTTTAAGTAATAGGATAATTTATGATAAATCAGCTAATAATTGCATCTTAGGAATTAGCCATTCCTCTATTTTTCATTATTATCCTTATCGATTTATACCATAAGGTACTCTTATAGACATACCAGGATCCCTTACTAAAGGGTCGGGCAGTTACGCTCCCGGTTAAATCCTACGAACAATTATATAAATGCTTTTTCTTTACTTTTCACTATTTACTATCTAACCCTAATTTTCATACCTCAAGATGTATTAGAGTAATTCGAGGGAATTGAGGTACTATTACTATACTTATCCCTACTTCCTTTGTCCTTTCGTTAGCTATAGCTTGGTTTTGTATAAATATAAAAATAATACCACAACAAAAATTGAAAATTGTAGTTCGTTTTTTTCTATATTTTCGTTTCGAAGGTATCTGTCGGGCAAAATGTTATCTTGCCTGTTTGCTACTAAATTATAACATAATTAAGTTTAAATTTTTGGACACTGTTAAACAGACAGATAGCAATCAGAAACAGATAGCTCTGTTAATTATTGGTGGGACGCATTGAGAGGCCTTTGAAAAAGTTCCTTTCAATGTATCTGTACACCAATAGTTAACTTCATAATCATCATTGTATTATATATTTATATTTTATTACTATTTATGTTTACTTCCAGGGATTGGCCACGTATGCCTGCATGGGCTGTTTTATTTTTATACGTTATTTTAGCCTTATGGCCCATTACTAGCTGTATACTCTTGTGTCCTTATACATGTTCAGCATCTGTATAGTTCTTACTATGCTTTTACTATAACATCTAGATTATAGACTGATGCAATATATAGTACTTATTTTGCTTTTACGATAATAACTATATATATATATATATATATATATATAGAATATTAAAGGATAATTGAAAATTATAAGGAAAAGTAAATCAATCCAATAATAATACAATCAGGGACCTAAGAAAACGCAAAAAAAAAAAAAAAAATTATTATCGCTTTTTACCAACAATCTAGGTGACTTCAACTGGGGCCAACCACCCAGAATGAAGGCAAAAAACGACAAGAGGTTCTCTGTTTCTGTGATGATCAATATATGCTAAGTAATTTAAATCTAAAACAAAATATAAACCAGTATAGGCCAAATATAAATCGAATATAAATAAATCGAATGATGATAAAAGTTAAGAAAATTTAGAAATATTAGAATCAAAGGTAAGAAATATAAGTAAAATATACATGTAAGCAAATATTAATCATCGTTGACCCGACAGAGAACGTAATTTAATGATTAAAATAAGATTAAATATATAATACATACTACATATTGACCGTATCTAGGACATAATGTAATAGTGGTCAAAATAATATGTGGTGCCCCCTATGTGATGGATACGGTAAAAATAAATAATTAAATTAAATTAACGCATAGAGAAACATGCAGATAGTAAGAAGAAAAACTAAAGGAGTAGGAATAATAGAACCTGAACTCCACAAAGGCGAAAAATAGTGGTATAGATAAAAAATAGTTTCTCCTACGTCCTCGGATTGCCCTAATAATTTCGGAGAAATAAAAATAAAGAGTGTAGGACAGTTTAAAGACATTACAAGATATAAGTTGTGGCTCGGGTATGCCCGGGATCGCAAACCCGTTCCTATAGTAGGACCCTGAGCTGAATTTGCATATTATCTCAGCGTGAATTTAAGTAAATTTAAATGAATTTAAAAAAAAAATGGTACACTGTAATTTGCAAGCCGGTGGGTACAAGTTTTCTACGCCGTAAGACACCAAGAATGCAAAGTGTATCCTATGTACATATATACATGGCACTAAATATGAAAATTATATTGAAACAATAGGTTCAGAAAACAAATTTTTGAAAATCGCTTATCGCTTTCCTGAAGTGATATTTCAGGTAAGCGATAGGGAAATTATTATTGATCAACTTGCCGTACAACGCTGTTAAGCCCGCTGAACACTTTTTATTACTATTGCAGATATAAGCAATCCTTAGAAATTGTGATAAAATTATATTAGCACGCACCGATTTTGATATATTAGATCTCCAGTTTGTAAGGCTGACTACGTTAAAATTAAATGCATCTCTTTTATTATATACGTTTACGTCTATATTATTATTATGCAATATTTCTATAAGAAGATCCAAGTAATTTGCTATAGTATCGGAACTGTTAGTTTTTTTCCAATACAAGTTCTACTGGATATAATTTACTGTAATCCTGGACAAAATGTGGACAATTAAAAACACATAGATCATCTACGTATCTATATATAAGTAGGTTATCTTGGAATTCTCTTTCTGTGTAATGTAAATAAAGGTTTGCGATTATGCTTGATGCTGGACTTCCCATAGGGGTGCCATTCACTTGTAAGTATAACGATGTTCCGTCATATACATAATTATTAAAGATGCATAATTTTATTAGAGAATTCCGATAGGTTAAATCAACCTTGATAGCATTTTTATTTTCCAAATATAGTTTCTGGAGGACGACTTTTAAACTATCAAGATTAATGCTCGTAAATAGACTGTTAAAGTCAAATGTTTGTATTTGATGAATATTGTTATTTTTTAGAGCATTTATAATAGGTAAGTTATTATTTATTATAATAGTTTTATTTAAGTTATTTAATATAATTTTAAGTAACTTTTCTAACGTTTTTCCGGGAAATTTAGCATAACTATCTCTACATGATGTTATGAATCTAAAAGCAATGGGTGATTTATGAATTTTGGGTATGCCATATATAAACGGATATTTTAGCTTATTATACTTTAACTTTAATTTTTTATGCAATGCAATTAATTTTTTGATTATTATATTAGAGGAAGATGTTATCTGTTTATATGTATGGCTAGACTGTAGTTCATTTTTTATAATTTCTATATAATATGATTTACATATGATTGCACAATTGCACTATTTATTAATTTGGTATTATGTAGATTATCCTTCCTGTATGAATTTCAATTGATTATATTTATTAGATATGATATTAAGCATTGTAAATAACCACATGTGATAAGCTTCAACCGGTATATTATGTTTGTATGCTGATCTTATGCAGTATTTTAGTAAATCTAGGTATAACAATTTTTTAAAGTTAGATTTATTAATAGGTAGATTAGGTCGAAATTTAAAACCCAGTGATAAAATATCTCTAAGTTCGGGATATAGGATTATATATAAATTGCCGGTTATAATGTGATTATGGTTAGGATCCACGTATCTATGAAATGAAGGTTTGTGGAAAACACATGTATCCTGTCCGATGTTAATATTGTGAAGGTTTGTGGCTATTGTTTTATAGTTACACGCTTTAAGACCAAATGGTTTAGAATATCTAAATCTGATATTAATACGTAAGTTATTAATACGCAGCGAGTCATTACGTAAATCAATAGTTTTATGTATATCTAAATCATCCATCATTTTATTTTGAAAGTATAAGATGAGGACAGAGTTTTCCGGCTGCTTGCTAACATTCAAAATATTAAATCTGAATTTAACAATGTCTAATATAATGTGCATAAGGTGAGAAGATGCAAAGACGTAATCATTGGTTTTTCTATTTAGTGCTTTCAGTACACTAAGTTTAATACTGAAAAGTGTGTTATGTATTTTACTAATATTTATAGGATCAGTGTCCCACATTTTGAATAAATCTATGAAGTCTCCTAGATGTTCTCGGTTGCTTTTATATGTGTTGGACTATATTTCCTATTGCGATTATATTTACGAAGTTTGGCAATTTGAAATATATTATAAACACAAATATCTTTTAAATTATTCGTCATTTAGTGCCATGTATATATGTACATGGGATACACTTTGCATTCTTGGTGTCTTACGGCGTAGAAAACTTGTACCCACCGGCTTGCAAATTACAGTGTATCATTTTTTTTTTTTATATTTATATACATATAGTTAAATTCATTTAAATTTACTTAAATTCACGCTGAGATAACATGCAAATTCAGCTCAGCGTCCTACTATAGGAATGGGTTTGCGATCCCGGGCATACCCGAGCCACAACTTATATCTTGTAATGTCTTTAAACTGTCCTACACTCTTTATTTTTATTTCTCCGAAATTATTAGGGCAATCCGAGGACGTAGGAGAAACTATTTTTTATCTATACCACTATTTTTCGCCTTTGTGGAGTTCAGGTTCTATTATTCCTACTCCTTTAGTTTTTCTTCTTACTATCTGCATGTTTCTCTATGCGTTAATTTAATTTAATTATTTATTTTTACCGTATCCATCACATAGGGGGCACCACATATTATTTTGACCACTATTACATTATGTCCTAGATACGGTCAATATGTAGTATGTATTATATATTTAATCTTATTTTAATCATTAAATTACGTTCTCTGTCGGGTCAACGATGATTAATATATGCTTACATTTATATTTTACTTATATTTCTTACCTTTGATTGTAATAATTCTAAATTTTCTTAACTTTTCATCTTCATTCGCTTTATATTTGGCCTATATAGGTTTATATTTGGTTTAGATTTAAATTACTTAGCATATATTGATCATCACAGAAACAGAGAACCTCTTGTCGTTTTTTGCCTTCATTCTGGGTGGTTGGCCCCAGTTGAAGTCATCTAGATTGTTGGTAAAAAGCGATAATCATTTTTTTTTTTTTTTTTTTTTTTTTGCGTTTTCTTAGGTATTATTATTGGATTGATTTACTTTTTCCAATAATTTTCAATTATCCTTTAATATTCTATAGACATTATGGGTGTATTGCATCATTGCTTGCAACTGCATTGTCCCATAAATATTAGTTACATATTAGTTACATTTATTGTCGTTTTAACTTTCTTTCTTTCCTTTTTTATCACTAATATAATTATATATATATATATATATATATATATATATATATATATATATAGTCATATAAATTAGAATAAGGTTTAAAATAATAAAATAATGCCAGCAGTACGGCAAGACAAGAGCGAAAAAACAAAATTAAACCTAGATTCAAATCTAACAGGGAGGGAAAAGAAAGGTAACAAGAATAAAAATATATTGCGACGGAAACTCTCAATTAATTTAGAAAATCTAATTATACGAATAATAATTCATTGAAATTTAAAGCCAATTAAATAGAAATTTAGCGGTGCCCCCTCTGATGGGCACCAGGTCCAAATTTATGTGAAATATCACCAAATAGAGATTTAAACCATTCACAATAAAACAAAACAAAACAAAAATAGAAAAAAATAGACTGACCATTATGCCCCATCTCAACAGAGAACCACAAGGCCATACTGCTGGCATTAATTTATTATTTTAAACCTTATTCTAATTTATATGTCTATATTTCAAGCATCATGTAGAGGAATATGCTTTTTGCTGCCTCTGATGTGTGCTGTACCCTCCTTTTTAATACTTCTTTTTCAACATTATTTAAATATAATTATATATATATATATTTATAAAATTATTTTTAATGTTATGTGTAGAATGTAGTAGGTATAAATCTATAATTTAACTAATGCTAATAATGAAAATACCGTGTACCCTGGGAGCGATATATGTTGATTAAAGGGGGAAGAACGGAAAAGAAAAATGTAACGTTATGAACAAAGTGGGAAGTTTGAAAAAATGTAAATTTTGAAAAGAACCACCAAGGTAGAAATAGCAGATTTTTGAAAAGAACGACCAAGGTAGAAATAGCATTGCAGTATCTTTCATAATTTCTGTGTCTTCTTCAGAGGTCATCCACCCAAATTATGAAAAAGAACAGCAATACTCACTTCTGTTACTGACATGTTCTGTATGTCAAAAAACACGCGTACGCAGACACGTGGTAAAAACTAAAATAATTTAGAATATAAATTTTGAATAAATAAATAAATAAAATACAAGTTAAGCAAAAATATTATGCCAAAAGTATAACATACAGAACATGGATGACCTTACAGAAGTAAGTGGCCCGCCAAAAAGGTGAAGACAAAGGAAGGTAGTGTCCGAATGACAAGAACTCACCGCTACTGGACGGGTTGAAAAGACAGAGCCGGAAAATACAGAAAAGACAGAGCCGGAGGCTAACCCGTGTATATATGCGAAGAAACGCTAGCGGCTCCTAGCGTTAGACGAAATTTGGTGTCTGTATATTTTGTAAATAACGTGAGCGGTGGAGTTACGCTAGGTTAAAGTTAAGTACATGATGCTCAAACACCCGGGATAGCAAAGAAATATAATAGCTTACAAAGTAGCAGTAGAAGGCATCTAAACTTTGTTAAGACGAAAAAATATAGATTGGGTATAGTAAGAAAAATGGTACTCTGATTTTCCGGTCGGTAAACTAATGGCTCACAGAGCATAAAATGTAGAATTTTTTTTTTACATCTTTTAGTAAAGCAAAAAGATGATTAAATTAGTGATATTTAGTTGGGCTAGGGTAGTTCGGGGTTGCAAACCCGTTCCTATAGTTAGGACCCTGAACGAATGTCCGAGAGTAGGTGCATCATGTACTTAAGTCAGTTGTGTTAAAAGTGTAACATATATATATAAGTTACAGTTAACAATTAAATAATAAATAAATAAATAAAGATATAATTAAAATTAATTACAAGGTAATACACTATGTCAGGCCAATCGGTGGGTACAAGTTTTCCAGACCGTAAGACACCAAAGAGGCCTAGTGTATTGTATTTACACTATATACAAACTTGATGCGTATGGGAATAATTATTAGTTATAAACTAATAATGCTGTTTATATTGATATCTATTAAGTTCTTGTGCCTTAATATGTTAAGGGCTTTATTGATATGATGACGCAGGTATTTAATAGGAAAAAGATTTTTGGTCAGTTTGCTGTATAATATTCTGATGTTATCAATAACTGTTGTTTTGTCGCTGCATATTGTTGCTATTCTGATGCATTGTGCTAAGATAACATTAGTATGTACCTGTTTGGAAATATTGGAATTCCATTGTGTAAAGTTTACTATGCTAAAGTTGAATGCTTCACGTTTGTTGTACAAATTGATGGAGGTTATACCATTTTTTATATTGATGTCTAGATCCAAAAAATGGGCTGCTGTATCAGAATTGTTAGTTCTTTCTAGTACAAGTTCGTTAGGGTATAGATGTCCATAATCCTGGATGAAATTCGGGCAGTTAATTACTATGAGGTCATCTATATATCTGAATAGTAATAGTTCCTGAGGAAATGAGGTTTCTGACCAGTATAGATATAGGTTGGCTATTATGCATGAGGCTGGGCTGCCCATAGGTGTTCCATTGGTTTGTTGATATACTGTATTACCATCATATATGAAGTTATTGGAAATACATAAATTATGTTGTTCCAGTAATAGGTGTTGCAGGAAATAAAATTCTTATGTTTATCATAGATATCTTTGAGTACCAATTTGAGATTGGTTTGATTGATACTGGTAAATAGGCTATGGAAATCAAAGGTTTGAATATTATTGACTGTATTACTTTGCAAAAATTTTAATACAGGTTGGTTGTTGCCTATGATTTTGCTGTTATGTATGTTATGCATCAGTGGTTGCAGTAGTTGTTGCAGTAGTGTTTTTCCCGATTTGTGTACATAACTATTTGTGCATGAGGTTATGAATCTGAAGCCTATTGGTTTTTTATGAAATTTAGGAATGAAGTAGATATAAGGTAAGCTGTAATTGCTTAAGTTGAGCTTTAGTTTTTTGTTGAAGGCCATTAGTTTTTTAGTAATGATATTACATGTACTGGATATCGGCTTGTAAGTATTGCTTGAGTTAAGTTCATTAGTTAAAGTATATGTATAAAAATATTTGCAAATGAATGCAAAATTATTGGCTGCTTTATCTACCGGTGTGATTACGAAGTTTTTGTGAAATTCTAGCAGTTTTTGTTTTAATGTAGTCAAGTTGTAGTATGTGCCCTGATAATATAAATTTGAACTATGTAATGCATATTTATGTTTGAATAGGGCAAATGTATGGCTAATCCACATATGGTATGCTTCTATAGGCGTGTTATTTTTGTAGGCTAGTTGGAAGCAGTAGTTTAACAGGTCTTGATATAGCTGCTTATAGAAGTTGGTTACGTTTATTTTGGTAGGCGGCCTGAATTTGAATCCTTGTGATAGTACATGTCTGAGCATTGGGTCCGTAACTATGTTTAGATTTCCTGTAATGATGTGTCCATAGTCTGGATCAATATATTGCTGCATGTGGAGATAATATGTGATGTTAAACTGGTAGCTATAGATTTGTAGTTGCAAGCTAATAATCCAAAGGGTTTATTATACTTATATCTTACTTTAATATAGCTAGGACTAGTATTTGGAAGTAGATGATTATGCTGATTTACAAGTTTATTGATATTTATGTTATCCATGATATGGTTGTTGAAGTTCAAAAAAATGATTGATTCTTTATCATGTGTTGTAGAGCTTTTGTTTTTTAGATTGAATTTACAAATATCATTTATTATATGAAAGAGATGTTTGGACTCGAAATTGAAAGTGCGTATGAATTTGTGTAATGCTTTCAGTATACTGTGTTTAGTTCTGAAAAGTAAATTATGTATATCATTTACATTTATAATGTTTTTATCCCAGTTTTTAAGTGTGACATCAAAATCACCTAAAATATTACAATGTTTGTTGCTGGTATTTTTAGATTTATGAGTACGTTTGCGAGGGTTCCTATGGAACTTTATTATATTAAATTTGTCATATATACAACAATCTGATAAGTTATTGGTAATAATTTTATGGTTGAATTTATTATTTAGACCATATGGGTATAATGTTTTTAATTTTAACATAAATATTTCTTCTTGTTTAGTTCTAATATTAGCGTTATTAATCTGTGCTAATATGGATATGTATATATTGTTGAAGTTGTGAGATTGAAAATGCATATATTCTATTTCTTGTTCTATATTGTTAATATTTCTATTTAAGTAGTTATTGATGTCAAATCTATGTTGATTAATTCTTAGGTGTAGCTTATTGCTGGTTTGTCCAACGTATTTTATATTACATGTTTTGCAGGTTATGAGGTATATAACATTACTAGATTTACAAAAAGTAGGTTTTGATGAATCATTTGTAATATGTTGCGGGTGTATGCAGGGACAGGTTAAACAAAGTTTATTCTTGCACGTGTTGAATTTAAGTATATGGATCCCATATTTATCTAAGTTAGAAGCATTACATGCTGATGTGCTCTGACTTGTGTGTGTTAAATGTGTATGTTCAGAGTTACATCCGTGTTGCGGAGTACAGTACAGAGCATGTGTACCCGGGGTCAAATTTATCCTACTCTGCCCATGTAGTATTTTGTCAAAGTTATCAGGTTCCATAAATATAAGTTGCATAAAAATTACAATTAAAATTAAATTTAAAGTTACAATAATAATTAAAAGGACAACAAACTAAATAAAGTGTATGCGCAACCAGGAGTAAACTGTATTTTCAATATCGGGATAGGATGGTGAATATATTGCAAGTGAAAATCGAGTAGAAATATAAAAAAAAAAAAAAAAATGTAAGTGTATATAAGCTGTTCTAGGCGGCGTGAGCTCAACCTGGATAAAGCTTAGGATAATAATTATGAATAATAAAATTAAAATTAAGTGGAGAAAATGGATTTGAATTTGAATAGCGACAAAATGAATTATCGATAATATGAATTATGGATCAGGGACACTGCAAGAGCAAAGGTACCCTACAACCATAATGTATATATAAAATTATTTTTAATGTCATGTGTAGAATGTAGTAGGTATAAATCTATAATTTAACTAATGCCTCAAACCCTCAAATATAACAGACTGTTGTGTTCATATACATGTTCAGCAACATATTCAAATACAGTAGGCCATAAGGCCAAAATAACTTATAAAGAACTTGGCCTTGTAGGCCTACAAGGCCAAACCCTAGAAATAAACGTAATTTATAATAAAATGTAAATATATAATACAATGATGATTATGCAGTTAACTACTGGTGTAGAGATACATTGAAAGGGACTTTTTCAAGGGCTAACACTCTATATATTTCCTACCTATAATTAACAGAGCTGTCTCTTTCTGATTGCCATCTGCTTGTCTATCAGTGTCCAAATCTTAAACTTAATTTTGTTATAATTTAATAGCAAACAGGAAAGATAACATTGGGGCTAAATGTTTTCCTCAAATACAATCTGTTGTATTTGAGGAAAATATTTCATGCTGATTACGAATATAGGAGTATAAAACTTGTAAACCATTGCAGAAACTATAGTTATGTACACATTTGCGTATAATATTTTGTTAATGAATTGGGAAAAATCTTTACGTGATATAAACAAGCGGACTTCGGTTTAGGAATCAGTAAATAGGCATAAATAACAGCCACATACTTTTCCTCAAACGCCAGATACGCTGTAAACCAGTTATCAGTAGTGATTCTTCATGCATTAAGAATCTGCAGGTAAATGAACCACTAGGTGGCAGTGATCACAGACAGTGTGCTGAAGTGGGATTTACTCAAAGAGGTAACTACCATCAGGAGTAAAGGGTAGGGTTTCTGCTTTTGTAAAGGCGACTACGATGGTCTAAGACAGTATTTAAATTCTGTACGGTGGAACCAACTTATGTTACCAACAACAAATTAAAATGGGAAGCATTCAAAGAATTAGTTTTGAAAGTTACTAGGCTTTTCATACCAGGTTTGGGCCTAAATGGATGTCACATGAACTAATTAGACATATGATAGAAGAAAAATGCAGGGGATACATATAAATTAATGGGTGACATGAAAGCCAAATGATAGATATAAGCTTGTCTGAAACCAAGTCACAAAGGAGATTAGGCAGGCAAAGGCAGATTATGAGAAATCCTTGGCAAAGGATGCAAATAAAAACAGAAAAGAGTTCTTTACTTATGCAAACTCTAGAAGGAAAGGGATGAATCAAATTGGTCGACTGGTTATTGACGGTTCATCTTTTGATGATCCTGCTCAGGTGGCTAACAAACTAAACGAGTATTTTGCATCTACATTCACACATTGAGGTAGGGGAATGCCAGAGGTGAAGTAAACTCTGGCAAGGAGCTAGATGATTTTGTAATAACTGAGAGGAAAGTGGAGGAGAAATTGTTCAAGATAAACATAAAAAAGGCACCCGGAGTTGACGGGATCTATCCAGTTATATTAAAGGAGGCAGCAAAGGAAGTCAGTGAACCCTTAGCCATAATTATGATAGCTTCTTTGGACTCAGGGGAGGTACCCATAGACTGGAGATGTGCAAACGTGACCCCAATTCACAAAAGAGGATCAGAGGGAGACACAAATAATTATAGACCTGTTAGTTTAACTTCTGTTCCGGGGAAAATAATGGAGTCACTGGTTAAAGAGGTGATACAGGATCATCTACACAAGCCTTTAGTTATAGGTCGGACACAGCATGGTTTTGTTAAGTGAAGTTGCAATTATCCCGTCACGGCCAAAAGTCAGGGGCTCCCAGCAGAATAGATAATTAATTAATAGATAATGCACACTGTTCTGTCTATTACGATAATAGATAATGCGCGTAGATAATAGGTAATGCTCATACCAGAATAGATTAGTTAATAGATAATGCACACTGCTTTATTTATTATGACTCAAATTTAATAGCAATGCTTAATTTTAATATATGTTAATAGATAATAGCATTAGAATTAGCATAGGCATATGATGCAAGAAAGCAAGCTTATTCAGCATCAGCCAAAAAAAGCCTCCCATTTCACCCCTCCATTTGTTCCAAATACCTGTCCAGCTCAGCCTTAAATTTATTTAGGCTATTAGCTTCCACAACAAAATATGGAACTTTGTTCCAGCAATCAACCATTCACTGGCTAAAGGCAAATTTCTGCACATGTGTCCTCCTACAACTGTCTTATCTCAAGATGAATCTATGCCCCCTTAGGTGTTTAATCTGAGCAAGAAGAAGAATCCCATCAACATTGAACATGCTCAAACCAATCAAGGCTTTATGCATCTCAATCAAATTTCTTTGCAGGTGCCAAGTCTTCAGACACTGTAATTTGAAAAACTTAAGCTTTTCTTCATAAGAGCAACCCTTTGTTCCATTTAATAATCTTGCGGCCCTTCTCTGTACTTGTTCCAATGGCTCTACATCCTTCCTAAAATGAGGCCTCCAGACCTGTGTATAGTACTCAAGGTGGCCTGACCGTTGCCTTATACAAAGGGATAATCACCTCCTTGTCTCTGCTAGCAAAATTCCTATAACTCATTGACAAGACATCATGAGATACTTTTGTAGACTGTCTGCACTGCTCAGAAAACTTCATATCTGCCTGCACAATTACCCCCAGTTCCTTTTCATTCTCTACCACTGTCAGTGCAGTACCACAGAGTTGATACGTTATTCTGCGGTTACTCCTTCCCATACGTAGTACTTTACATTTGCCAATGTTAAACTTGATTTTCCACCTCTCAGCCCATCTGCTCAACTTTTCTAGATACTGTTGCAGCAACGTACTGTCATTAGTGTCCTTAACAAGACTGCCAACCTTCGTATGGTCTAAAAACTTGGATATTAAGCTTGATATGCCATCATCAATAGCATTTATAAATACAGAAAACAACAATGGACTCAACACTGAACCCTAAGGGATTCCAATAATAACATTGGTCCACGAAGAGCAGTGTCCATTGATTACCACTCTGTCTTCTCCTACTCAACCATCCCTTTATTCATAGCATCATTTGCTTCCAATGCCACACTGCTCCAATTTGTACAATAGTCTTCCATTTGCAACAGTATCGAAAACCTTTCTAAGATCCCAATATGATATCAAAGTTGTTCCCTGCATCCAGTTCCTTTGTGACCACATCGTAGTATCCAATCTGAATTGCCAGACTAGATGTAAATGTTTTATCTAACGTTCATTAAAAGTTATAAATTTTTGTAAATGAATGTATCTTTAATGTTCTGCTAACACCTGCTTCACACATTACAATCTATAGTTTTCTGTGAACTGCAGTCAGATTTGCGTAATGTGGGGCAGTTTGAGACTTCGGTAGGATGGAAGTCTGTAAACAAAATCAAAACACCTACAGAAAGTGCATAACCCATGCATAAAGAACCTTTTCATACTCTTAGACATTTAGGCAAAAATATTTTTAGATCTCCCATATTCGTTGGATCTAGCGCCATCGGACTTAATCTATTTCCTAATTTAAAAAAATGTCTGAGCGGCATTCAATTGTCCACTGTCGGTGACATCATTGCTGCAATAGGGTGCATTCCAGGAGGCGAAAAAGAATGTTCTTCCCAGCCGTAATCAACACATTGCAGCAGCATCGGTAGCAAAAGTTTGTTAGCTCCACAATCAACTGCAACGTTCAGATGGGTAGTTTAAATAAACTGAGGGAAGAAGTAGACACTATTAGAAGGGTTGGAGAGGCGATGGGGGAAGGATTTTTTTCCAAAGAATCTTGCAGTGTTGCATAATTAATTTAACGACCCGATGAGATGATATTAGGCAGACACGATAAACTGAAGGGCAGACTGGAGATTATAAAAACGCAGATAAGTGATACACAAATGAATGTCCAGCTTAGTGGTGCGTTGGGAAAGGACTATTATTGATATCTGGATGAAGTGAGGTAAAAAATAGATAAAGTATTTCCGCATAAAGGTTCAAATTATTAATTACAAGCGATCGTACTTTGCATACCAAGTGTTTGTTGCCACAGAGCTAAGCCTTGTGTGGATTGAAAAGTTCACAATTCGATGTACGACTAAAAATGTCTGGTTTACCTGGAAAATTACATTATATTCTACCTTAGAAGAAAGAGGAGGAATTAAAATGAATAAAAGGAGCAAATGGTAGCCTATTGGTTCATTGAGTGGTTGCAATCAAACTTCTAATAAGATTTCTCAAACTGGTTTCAAACCCTCTTTCCTGAGCTTACTCCTGTTCTTTGTCTCCTTTGTGTACTTATTACGTTAGTGTTTTACCTTCCACTTGGAAATTTGTTCATACCCAGCCAGTTTTTAAAAAGGGAGACAAATCCCTCCAATCCAGTTATAGACCGATTGCACTCACTATACTCTTTCTGCAGTAATGGAGAAATCCATTAGCTACCAATCCTAAGCGGTCTATCTGAATAATGATCGCCAATATGGATACCCTCATTGTCAATCCAATGGTGATATACGGTCCTATGTTACTTATCTATGAACAAATTCAATGGAAAAATTTGGTGAAACAGGACATTTCAAAGGCTTTCGATCGTCTTTGCCATATTTTCTTCTAAATAAGCTTCCCATCTTATGGATTGACGACTGCTTTTAGAAATTCGGAAATCAGTTTTCTCTCTGACCACTCACTGTTTCTTCCACTCTTTTCCTCTTGTATATTAATGGCCTTCTTCCATTGACTGGAAATCCTATCTGTAGTTTTGCCGCCGATAGCACGTTGCATTCGAACTTCCAGTTTCGACAACTTTACCCTGCACAAACAGCTTCAACTTGTATTCACTACCAATTCCCTAAATGCTGATCTCCAGGTAATTCTCCCGTGGGACAATGATAACGTAGTTGATTTAAATCCGTCTAAAACTCAGTTCTATCTGATATCTCGTAAAACGCATTCATCTTCCCCTATGCTTTCTTATCTTCGATGACATTCTAATTTCTACACATCTCTCTTAGAGCTTACTTCTAATCTTTCTTGGCATGTGCATATTGTAAACGTTGTTTCCTCTGAATTTGCGTTTCTCGTTCACTCTTGGCTTAATTTTCTTCCAAGCTAATCATTTATTTCCGTTGAATACGTTCATCGTTTCTCTTTCTCAAAGCGCTCAAGCCACAAAGTGCCACGTAGCAATCAGGTGCTGCTGCATGTGTAAACTGCAATGTTATGCTGCAGTTGTTGAAATACAGTTAAGAACATCAGCGACTGAGATTATAATGCTCGTGTACCTTGTCTATAAATTGTGTTCTGAGGTCAATTTTCTGTTTGCTGGAAGAAAAACCCAAGTTTCCGAGAGTTCAAACTATGCTGCTCTCGCCCGAGATCCACTAACTCAGACACGTTGTGAAAAAGGCCCATAGAAATTTCTCCCGTCATACCTGGTGTCGGGAGAATGGCGTTTATTTATACGTACTTAAATGTAAGTACTTTAATTAAAATAATAAATGGGAGTTGATGGTATGCCATGTAGGCAGACATATCATGTATATGAGGGAGCGTGTCTTACGGCGCCTTAGAATCGCTCATTGTTTTAGAAATCTCTTCCTTTTGTTCAAAATCTACTTTGCTGAACGTACTGTCTATATCCAAACTAAACATCAGTCGGTATCCAAAGCTGTTTCTCGAGGGTGTCTCCCAGAGTTCCATTCTTGGCCCCACTGTGTGGAACCTCCTAGTAGTAGTAGTGGCATGTGATGCAAGAAAGCAAGTGTATGAGCTTATGCAGCATCAGGAGGAAAAAAAAAAAAATCACACCATTCCCTCCAAATGTCCGTCCAATTCCTCCTTAAATTTATTCAACCTATCGACTTCCACAACGAGAGATGAAAGTTTCTTCTAGCAATTAACCACCTAAAGGCAAATTTCCGCACATCTATTCTACATCTGTCCTTTCTTAATTTGAACTTATGTCCCCGTAGGTTCGTAATCTGAACAAGTGGAAGGATCCCATCAGAATTCAGCGTGCTCAACCTATTCAAGGCCTTATACACCTCAATCAGATCACCGCGCAGGTCTCTAGTCTCCAGCCACTGCAATTTGCAGAACTTAAGCCTCTCTTGGTAAGAGGATCCCTTCATTGCCCTCACCAATCTTGTTGCCCTTTTCTGTACACGCTCAAATAAATCTATATCCTTCCTAAAATGAGGCCTCCAGACCTGTACGCAGTACTCAAGGCGTGGCCTGACCATTGCCTTATACAGAGGGATAATCACCTCTTTTCCCTGCTAGCAAAATTCCTATATATCATTGACAAAACCCCATGACCTGCCCTGGCAACCTGTCTGCATTGCTCAGAAAACTTCATATCTGACTGCACAATTACTCCCAGGTCAATCGTCATTGATGATTGGCTGTTTTCTCCCTCCAACACGGCCGATGTGTAAATGAATGCCTTTGCCCACGATCTCTCCATCTTATTACATGGTAACTCCAAGTCCCAATTGGAACAACGGGCTAACTCTGTACTCGATAACTAGCTGGATTGGACTCTGAAAAATTAATTAAGAATCACCATCAAAAACCAAGATGATGATATTTCACGGAAAACTAGACAATAATAGACCTCCGGTTGTAAAGTTTAATGAAGTATCTCTGCCACTTGTTACCATTCATAAGCATCTTGGTATTATTTTTGATGAAAAATTGTCATTCTTACCACACATCCAGAATCTTTCCAAAAAAGTGAAAACTTTTATGGTCATGTTATTCAATATCTCTCGGCAGGACTGGGGTTTAAAAAAGGGAACCCTCAGAATTCTATACAACACAGTATTTATTCTAATCGTTCAATATTCCCTTGTATAAGGCAATGGTCAGGCCACACCTAGAGTACTGTATACAGGTCTGGAGGCCTCATTTCAAGAAAGATGTAGAGATGCTGGAACGAGTTCAGAGAAGGGCAATAAGATTAGTGAATGGAACAAAGGGGTGCTCTTATGAAGAAAGGCTTAAGTTTTGCAAATTACAGTGTCTGGAGACTAGGCACTAGCGAGGTGATCTGATAGAGGTGTATAAAGCCTTGAATGGTTTGAGCATGCTCAATGCTGATGGGATTCTTCCTCTCGCTCAGAATAATCACCTCAGAGGGCATAAATTCAAATTGAGGAAAGACAGATGTAGGATAGACGTGCGGAAATTTGCCTTTAGCCAGCGGGTGGTTGGTTGGTGGAACAGACTTCCATCCCTTGTCGTGGAAGTTGATAGCCTAAATAAGTTTAAGGCTCAGCTGGACAGGTATTTCGAACAAACGGAGGGGTGAAGTGGAAGTGGTTTTTTTTACAAATGCTAATGCTAATATGCAGCCAGCTCACGGTTTCACCGAACCAAACTTATCACAATTCAAACCAAACTAGACAGTGTCCAAAGGACCTTTTTGATAGCTCTCCTGAGAACTTGTAGAACAGTTTCAACATCATATTTGCAAGCCATCGCAGGCTTGTTACCTCTAGATCTGTATCTTACGTACAAAGGCTTTGTTTACTATATTCGTAAAGGACATCCTCTTAACTTTTTCCGATTTGACCTATGATCACACTGCCGATCCAAAGATTGAAAAAAACGAAATGTTGGTACTGAGTTTCATGAAAGATGGCAAATGAGATGGAATTCCTCGACCAAAGGAGCAGTGACCAGATGTTTTATACCTGATATTAAATTCACTACCTCAAAAAGTAATCAGTTTTGGTTCTACCCAAGCCATGTTACATCATACATTCCAACTGGTCACGGTTCTTTGAACGTTCGTCTTCAATTCAATATAGATGTCAGATACCTGTTTCTGCGGTGCCTCCGAAGACTGGAGTAATTTCTTATTCTTCTGCCCAGTTTACGAAGATTTAAGACAAACATTATCTAGTACAGTGCATAATTTCTCTCCTGGAAATGATTATGATTATATTGCACGTTACAAGGGCACTTCTGATTAATTTGAACAGACACTCAGATAAGTACAAAACGTAAGTTTCTTTGCTAAAAATTGCACTCATTGCAGGAAAGCCAAAATTACTAACACACATAGCTTAGGGCTGTACATACAGGAACATCTAATCTCTGGTCTTACTGTTTATTTTTGCAATGCGATATTCATATTTAAAATAATGATAGAAATATGGATACAAAGACTAGATTTCAATTTTTATGGCATATGAAGTGAGATATAAAAATTGAGAATATAATGAGGAAAGGTAGCATTCAAGCAATCTGCCTAAATATCATCTGGGCCAATATTTCAGGTAATGGGAAATATGCGCAAGGGCGAATTCCAAATATAAATTTTTATAAATCTTTTCTAAAAAATGACAAATTCAGAAATTACCGAGTTAAAAAAAAACAGACATCTTTTAAAGATACTAGTTTTTCTTTAATCAAATAAATAAAAAATACAATTTTCAGGATATTTGATTACAATTTTATCTTCCACAACTTCAAAATTGTATGTAATGAGAGGTTCGTCAATGAGCAGTTAAGTAATTAACGAACCCAACACTTGTTTATTCCATAATTTATAAAATATATATAATCTTGATTTTCTACAAAACTGGTATATACACCACATGCTTCACCACAGCAACAGCAATGCCAGGGGTTTTACATTGGCTGGTGGACAATAGCCTTGGGGGAACGGGACCCACATCGAGGTTCGGGCTCATCCCCCAACAACAGAATCATTGTCAGATTATTTACAGAATATTATGCTTTTGACAGTATTTATAATATACTGTATTAATATATTCCTAAAGATATTCTTGACTTTGTTCACAACACATTCATAAAGACATCATGCTTTGAACATTATTTCCAATATATTGGGCATTATTATGCTGCCCTTATCAATGTGCACTTTGCCTGGCCAAGCTCTTAATGATGTCTTCTGTACCTCCGATACTTCGCAAACCTGCAGAGGGCGCCGTCGATTGATTGGATTTTCTGTCACTATGGGCTAGTCTGTTACAGCCCACTGTAACAGACTAGCCCATAGTGACAGAAAATGGTCACTATGGGCTAGTCTGTTACAGTGGGCTGTGAGCTGACCTTAATCCGAGTAGAGGGCTTCTCCAGTCGCACAGTTCCCAGACGCTTGGCTCCGACAGCATTCCGGTTGTCATTATGGCAGTGAGAACAAGGAGTTTTTCCAATACAAGATGTTTATGCGTGATCCAACGAAGGAGCCAGTATTCGCACTTGATGTTGGTAGGGGCTGCGGACCCGCAAATTTCTGTGAGCTTGTCAATGTGGGGGTTGAAGCTCAGTTTATAGTCGAAGACGACTGCCAAGTTCGTATGCATCTTTGGAACTGGAAAGGGAATGCCGTCTAGAGAAGCTTGGGTTTCAGTGGTTTGGCGCTTCAGAGAAAAGACAATTTGGAATGATTTGGCAGTTAATAAGGACTCCAAATTGATGGAGATAGGATCCTAAGTCGTGTAACTTTTTATTGATGTTTCAGTGATGTTCGCCAAGGTTAATATCATCGGCATAGCAGAGTATGTGTTCTCTCTGTTGCACAAACGGAATAATAATTGCAGTGAATAACGCTCTTGAAAGGACTCCACCGTGGAAGTCCTCTCTGGAGCAAAATGCATACATAAAAGATAAAACGGACTAAAAATATAAGAAGAAAATTATGATTCTTTCAAAAGAGAGAAACACTATTCCTTTTTCAAATTGTTCATGTGTACACACAATGATTATAACTTAACATTTTTATAAATCATTTTTTCCATGACAGTTAATTATGTATTTTTATTCTTCACAGCATATTCATATTTTCCTGTAGTAAGAGTTTTATTATAAGGAAAATATTGTTCAATCGGGCACATTTATTGACACTTTTGGAATGGGCACAACCGTAGACTCTTCATCAATGGTTAATAGTTCAGTCACAACCTACGTTGGTTTTTCTTAAATTGGCAGATTCGTTCACTCCACCATTTACTTTTTTTTTTTTATTTACATACATTTTTATTATACATATACAAACACTTTCTATTTACAATCGTCGCATTCTGCATAAGAAACAATTTTAATTATACAGCGTCACTTGCAAGCAATAAAACACAATAAAAGATATACTATGTTTGTATGTATGCGTGTGTACTTGTTTTGGGTGGCACCTACACGTTTAGTCGAACTCCTCCTTGCAAAATCTGTGTTGAGAGAGAGAGAGAGAGAGAGAAACTGTCTACACTCTAGAGCGATCAACACCCTGTCAATCACTGCCCATTTCTAAGCATGAGTAGTTGTGCCTGCTTCTATCATTCCAGTGCTGCTGCTGCACCAATTTGTCTTCCAGTGGAAGGAGTGCAATACCAAAGGACAGGAGCCCTCAGGCTGCCCAACGCAAGGGCAAAAAAAAATTTAAAAATATATTTAAAAAATAATAATAATAAAACAAAAAATAATAATAAAACAAAAAACAATAATAATAATTTTAAAAAAATTCTATGTAAAAAAAATTTATGTATAGTTAATACCATTTTATACATTCTATATTATTGTTAATTTAAGAACACAACATTTAGTTTCGAAGTTAACAGTTGTAAGGTAGAAATATAAGTTTATGAATACATCAGTCTACTGTTGTCCACTTCTACAATTAGTAAACAAGGTGAATCTTCTTTTAAACACCTTGTCAGAAAAGGATTGGAATGCTGCAAAGTTCTTGGCATCTTGAATCGAAATATCGAGGTTATCAGTCCTAATAGGTTGAGTGCTGTTAAATAGTTCTTGTCTGAAGTCGTGATAAGCTGGCCAATAAAGCAGAACAATCTTCTACCGCCCCACAAAAACACAAAGGGGTTCAAGCCCAAATTTACACAATTTATCCCACAGTGAACCATGTCCAGTAATTAAATATGACGTTGTCATTGAAGCATAAAACCATCCCATAACTTTCTTATTTACAGCAAACGTTGCATCTTCAATGAACTCCCTGGTAGTGAGTCCTGTTTCACTGGATTGCCATCTGTATTTCCACTTCTCAGTGAATTTTGTCCAAAGATTAATTTTCTCCTGCCGAATGTCCGTGGCCGGATTACTTGCAATGTCGAGGATTTCAGTTGCCAAACCTTTCTTTAAATTAGAAATCATGCCTCGGTGTGCCACATAAAGGTCAATCAGGATACAACCTGAGATCACTTGTAAAGCATTGGTTTATGTTGTTCTGCAGCATCTGTGTATTGCCAATATCATCTTTCTCTGCAATGATAAGAGTTTGGCCTTCACTGTGACGTGAGTAACCCTAGGAAACCATATGGCAGCCGCATATACAATTGGCAAATATATAGCCTTATAATATAATGCTAAAGGTTTGTGCTTTATACCCCATTCAGCTCTTGAGAGCCTAATTACATTGGCAGTAAACTTGTTAATCTTTTCAGCTAAGTTCTTTACGTGGGGGATAAAAGAAAATTTATCATCAATTAAGAGACCAAGATATTTATTTTGAGAAACATAAGGAATTTGGACATTGTTGATATGAAGTTTAGGAGGTCTGTTATAATCCAGTTTATTATTGAAGATCATCATTTTAGTTTTCGTCTCAGGAATTTTTAATTTGTTTATTCTAGACCATTCCAGCAAATCATCCAGGATTTTCCATGTGTTTCTAGGAAGTCTTGACCTGCCTTGTATGCATAGCGCTAAATCGTCGGCATTGCTATTTTATTGCAAATTTGACTTTCTTTTAGTAATCATTGGTCTAAAACAGAATTCCAGAGGAGAGGCCCAAGGACCTAGCTTTGTGAGCATCCTCTGGAAATGAATTTTGAAAATACCAAGTGTTGTGAGATGACTTATCTGTCTATTTGAAAAATAAGATCTAATAACCTGATATAGTAAATCATCACATTCTGCCTCTCGAAGTGATCTGAGGGCGCTCTCCCACAAGAGTGTATCGAAAGCGCCCTCAAAGTCGATAAAAACAACCATCACGTATTTTTACATAGATTCACCAAATTTCTGATGGCATCTTCAGTGGAGGAGCCTTTCTTAAAGCCGAATTGTGAATTAGAACTCATATTATTTGCAGCCAAAACCTTCTGCATCCTAGGAGCTAATAATCTCTCATAAAGCTTTTCAAGATTTCCTAGAAGGGATATTGAGCAATATGCCTTGGGATCCGTTGCTAATATTCCAGGCTTTCTGAGCATCTTTACTAATGCAATCTTCGAAAAATTTCGAGAAGTCTCCTCTAATAGACATTTGTTGAATACATTGAACAATATATGTGAAAAATGTTGGAGAAATCTTTTGATTGCCACATTTTCAACTAAGTCCATTCCACGACATTTTGACAGATTGATTATAGAAATTGCAAGTGAAAGTTCATCTGGACTAAATAGTTCCGTGTCATTTGATCCCTTAACGAACCTTATCTGAGTTTGTTCGGTTGTGTCTTACTCTGGATGATCATCACGGAAAACTCACTCTCTCTCTCTCATTGACTGTTAATATTATATCTGGTTCCACAACAATTGCTTCAGGTGGTCTTTCTGGCACTCCTGTTGACATTGACTGATTGACAGGTCACCGCTGCTGATAATTGATGTGCTTCTCTTCTAAAGTAATTTTTGTCACGTTTTCATTAAACCGTTGATCCTTCTGGAAATGGTGTCCTTTGAGTTTTTCATCGACCTTTAAATCTGGTTCCACGAAAGCCTCTTTAGGTAATTCTTTTCCGGCACTCCAGCTGATAGAATGATTGGCCGGTCATCTACTGCTGATAACTGATGTGCTTGTTCTAAAGTAAGTTCTGTCATGCTTTATCCACCGATGAATCTTCTGGAACGCGGACATCCGGTGACTGAATCACGCTTTCATCGATCAATTCCACAAAAACTTCTTCAGGTGATGTTTCTGGCACTCCTCCTAACAGATTCGTTGATGGGTCGAACGTTGCTGCTAATTGATGTGCTTATGACAGTGCTTCTAAAATAATGATACTAATTTTATTGAACTTTCCAATACAATTCATAAAGACTTTTTTCCTGCACAATATTTCATTTTGCGTTTCATCACAGAATTTCGTAAATTTCACCTAAACAGATTAACTTGTTTACAATGTGAATGTTCTTAATTTCTTTGTTCTCTCCACTGCAAGATAAGTTCGTGATTTTGCTAAATTATTAATATGTAGCAAAATTATGCAAACAAATTTGCATAATTTTGCTATATATTAATAAAAATGTCACTGAAAACACGGCCACTATTATCAACGTTACTGTAATTATAGATTTAAAACTTTAAAAATGCACAACAGAAATAATTAGTAAAATCGTATACATTTTCACCAATTTCAGTAGTCAAGTGACCCAAATCTGCCGCGATTTCACTTTAACGTTTTTTTTTTTTTTTTTTTTTTTTTTTAATCTTCGGGAAGGTGTGAACAGTTTGTTTTGTTTGTTTGTTATTTGGTTTTTAGGAGCATTAGCAATTAAGGCCATATTGCTCCTGGAATATGCGGTGGTCATTTACTGACCTTTCCGCATCCTCCGTATTTGGTGGTGACGGGCTCGAACCCCGGTCTAATCAAGAAGCGGGTGCTACGCACTGCTGTACTTCCCACCTGGCTACGGAGGCGCCTGGTGTGAAGAGTCCATAATCTCGGAGTTTCATTTATGGCAACGCGATCTTTCGCTTTCGGGATTATAATCATTGTGTGGTGGCCCGTTTATTTATTTTTTCTTTTTTAATTTTATTATTGCTGGCTATATATGCGCCAATGTGATCTTGGCTGGCTTCACCAATTGTGGTCGCCCTTTTATATTTAATGTAATTATGGCTGTACACTAATTTTTTTGTTGTACTGCAAGATATTATTCTTACAAGTTTGCAAACTTCAAATTTCCTAACCGCTTGGGTATATCAGTTTAATATTTGAATCTGCGTTTAAGTTTAAAAGGGTTAATTTTTAGTGATCTCTTCACGTTACATTTGTACAACCTTAACGTATTGTCACATTCCACGTTCATCAATAGCTGAGGAAAGCATTGATTTGTGCAGCTCCTTCGATTCGATCGAAGATGTAAACTTTTTACAGATAGATGATATTGCAGAAAGATTTCTTGGGAGTCAGCTTTATATTTTTCAAATTTACGATGTTCAACACCTTTTTCTGACAACGCCGACTCTAGCAAACAAGACACAGCGTCGGATGTGTCAAGCGAAGCGTACTACGGTGATATATCTTCATCAAGCATGCCTTGACCGGCCTCTGCTCTATCAGCAGACTTGACAGACAACGAGGGTCAGTTCCAGGCTGCGGATAATGACGATAACGCGGAACATGCAGATGAATTGGAAGTGGACATTGCGATATGGTATTCGTATGCAGCCGATGAAAGCGGATTTTCAACGTCGGGGCTTCTACGGTACCTATCATATGAAGTGATCAAAGTTGTAACACATAAAATAAAAATCTTTACTTTCAGCTTCTCGCTGGCAAAATGGACCAACAATAACACAGTATATATTTCCAATAGTATCAACATTGAAATAATATGATAAAAAAAAAAAAAAAAAAAAAAAACTTTCTTTCAGGTACATAGAACTAGAAGAAATAACATCGGCACCTGGCTCTGCGAAGGAGGGCCCATAATTCATTGCAGAATACGGGTCTCTTGACATCACACTCACACATTTATACCCATATCAGCCACATTTATGCACATTCATACAACTGGAAGGGTAGCCCAGTGGATAAGCACCAGACAGACAGTTCGAGCCTTGGTAAAAATAAATAAAAAGAAAAATGCACGCAGCCATCTAGTGATGCAAAATAAGAAGTAAAATTGTACTTTTCAATTAACAACCAATCACAGAGCAGGATGAGGTCCTAGCGACTCAACAGACGGCTTTATTACCCCAAATAAAACGCCTTGGGTAAAACTTCTCTTACAACATGCAGTGAAATTTGTTAAGTTTACTGGAATATGTTATTACCTATTCCCCTAAACGGGAATATGTAATAACATTCCCGTACATGGCATCCCATCCTGTAGGTGGGATGCCGTGAGAAAGGAATCCAGATACCTGTTAAAACAGAAACCCGTGCAATGGAGAGAACGGATACCGAGTGGGGATTAAATAACGAAGGGAGCTGATGCCTTAGACAAGAAAAGGGAACAGCATAACATAAATTTCGGTTTTGGGTATGCATTGTGAAAGATATATAGGAAAGTCAATAGGCTGAACGTGAAAATTTTAGGGAAACGGAAAACAGAAACAAATATCAAAAACCACTTGGAGACGGGAGAAGACGAGCGAATAGGAATACAGAGAAACCAAGAGAGACAGTCACAGAGGAGAGAAGAAAGTGAATGTAGACAGAAGCGCGAGACACGAAGTTGGAGAGAAGTGGTGAGAGGGAAACAACGTGAGGGAAAGTACATGAACTTAGAGGGGGGGGGGTCATGGGTAGGGTGTGATATGTAAAAGTGCACGAACGTAGAAGAAGTTATTTAGAAAGAAGGAAGAAGATATACAAACGGTAAAATTGGGCAGAACAAAGTGGCAACATCATCTAGAAGGTCAGTCCTGACGAGGCCTAACCTATTAACGTTATTAACCAATCAGTTATTCCAACTCCGGTTTGTGGAAAGTAGGATGAGAAGGCCACACCTAGATGGCCCAAGATTAAAGGTATAAAGCTTAAGGCTTTAGACCTTTAATCTTAGAGCTCTAAATGCAGAAGGAAGTAATACTGGAAAGAGGAAGGAAGCAGCCTTCGGATGCGGAAAGGAAGAGCCCTAAATTCGAATTGGAAGACCCTTATGAAGACAGCTCACCAGAGTATAGAAATAAGTGCTAAGTTATATTAAGCACACAATAGGCTATAGAAAGCACTGTAGTGTTGACAGGAATTTCAATGAGAAAGATTGGTTTTAATGGGTGAATGAAATGATAAATCTACTGAGGCATATTTAGGTGAATTCAGCATTATTTTAGAATAAAGTAATGGACAGAAAAGCAGAACCAATATGGTGTAGTCGAGGAGAGACTTCCATGAGACAACTAGAGAATCAAGGACAATGAAAGGGTGCGACATAGGCAAGTCAAGTGAGAATACACGGAGCGATAGAATAAAGGAAAAAGGAGAAGATTGAGGTAGGGTCAAAAAAATCTAGTTTTTGTTACTGCTAATTAAGGTACAATGAAGTAAAAGCGAATCTTTAATAAAGGGAAGAGATACAATTATCTTTCAATTTAAGTACCTCTAGTAGGAAGGAGTGTAGAGTCCTGTGTATCATTGCAGTAATAACCGTCTAGTACTCTAACCTTATCATCAAATCAGTAGCACAGTCAAAGGATTTTTCGTGCTTATTAGTGTTATGCGGAGAATGTTTAGAACTGCCTGGCGCCTCACGAGCCTGGCAGGCTTTTCTGCCTGCGCAGCTGTTAGGACTACAGGAAGAATGCAGGAGTATTTAGAAGAATATGTTCCCATAGAGCCTAGACCACTTTTAAGAGTCACACCCTTGCAGATTCTCTAATACTTATAGTTGATTCAACCTGTACCAATCATCAGATTTTACATGCCAAGATAAAGGAATGTCAAGCAGACATCTCTCAACCATGTAAGATCTCTACGAAAGTCCGTGTGACTTTATTCAATTTGGAATACAAGCAATTTCTGTGGTTCGTTTCTGACACCGATCAAACTCTCTTTCAATTACAGTTGACATTTAAACAAGTTGTAAGATTTGGAATCTTACAAAAATATAATTTTGTAAAGACTTTGGAAGTTAGTTTTTTTTTTATTAAAAGATTCTTGCCGCTAGTGGGATAAGATGGTAATATCGTCTATTTCAATAATAAGAATTATTCAGTATGAAATATAAATTTAATGGGTGGTAAGAAATAAAGGCAAGAGCCATTAGCCTTCAACTTCCGTTATACTCAGGGATATACAAAGGGAAAACTATGGCAAAGCAGCATGGGGTCTGTCGCAAACAGACAAATGTTGTGTAGAAAGAAATAACCCATCACCAATGTACTTAATTGTATATATATATCTGATGCTACATAGGCAAATTTGGATAATATTAGTATGTGCCTGACTTTTGATCACTTTATCATGCTGTATATATATATATATATATATAAATAAACTATGTTATGTTTTAAATTAACGTGTGCTTTTGTCATTCTTGAACATTCAGCCTTTCCGAAGGGAATTATACGTAATTCAGAAGTTCCCTTGAATCTGGAATTCTCCTGTGAAGTCTAAGTCAGATGTATAAGTGGGGATATAAGAAAAAAGAAGTCTATATAAGTAATAGGGAACAAAATAAAGAATATTTAATATTATCCTTAAATAAAAAAGAACAACAAAATAAGAATCAAAGACTTCCTCATAATTCTTCCCCCCCCCCCCCCACACAGTGAAAGGGTTGGAGAAACACACGAAGTTCAGGTTTTTGTCGTGTTAGGAAATATGAGTTAGGAGCACAAAAAGTTGAGATTTTTGTTAGTGTTAGTGAAAATGGTTTAGGGTAAGACAAAGTTGAGATTTTTGTCAGAGTTGGTTAGGATGAGTTAGTAAGAGAGAAAGTGGAGATTTTATTTAGTGTTAGTGAAATGAGTTAGTCTGTCGGAGTTGAGCAGGTGCTGACCAGTTTAAGATGAAGTAGTTAGTCGAGAAAGGGTAGATAAGTTTTAAGATAGAAGAATTAGTGAGAGAGGCAGTCGAGTATGTGGAGAGAATAAGTTAAGATGTAGCAGTCAGTTAGCCAAACCGTCAGTAAGCCAGTAGCAGACAGAGTTTTTTGAATGAGAGAGTGAAAGGAATGGAGAAGTGACATAGAGAAAAATTAAAATCGTTGGACAATAAAGGAAACTCGACGTATTGTCAGTAAAGAGCAGAAGGCAACTAAAATAGTCGAGAAGGCAGAATACGGTAGAAGTTAGCTCATTGTAGGATCTTGCACAATAATTGAGAAGGAATCAACTCCCGTGTTAATAAACAAGATGCCTGATGCCCAGGAGATAATGGAGCTGAAGCCGATAGAATCCGGAGCCGGACAGAAGGGAAGACAAATATGCTAAAGGATGGAATGAATCACTTTCAAGGAGCAAAGGAACCCGAGTCCCAGGAAGCAAATCAGATAACTCCTGTCGAACCTTCCAAGGGTTTGTGAGATGCGTTCCAGATAGAATAGGCCTGCTGTTCACCGCGAGAAGGATGAAGGATGTGCCGCAAAGCCCCTCACAAGATAACTAAGTAAGTGGTTAGTTAGATAAGTATCTCATACACACAGAGAACTGTAGGAACCCCGAAAATTGATTAGCAGGACTTTTAAAAGATACTGTGGATAAGTACTAAAAATACCAAGTTGTAAAGATAGGTTGGAGAAGAATCAGGAAGGATAGATATTAACAAAGGGTAAATTATTAGATATATGATATTTTGGAAGGGAATAGAAGGGGATTGACATTTGTTATTAATGATTTTAAATAATGCAGGATCAAATATATATATAGAAAGGGATTGATATTTGTTATTAATGATTTTAAAGGATGCAGATCAAATATATGTAGAAAGGAATAGAACGGAATTGATATTTGTTATTAATGGTTAACTGATGCATGATTAAGATATATATATATAAGATGAGACTAGATCATGTTGTCATGTGTTTGAGTTCAATCATTTTGGTTATGTAAATATGTACAATAAACTGAATTTTATATATAACATTTGTGTGTTTTTTGTTGTTCTGAGTACCAGCCTATCCGAAGGGAATTAAATACATCTAAGAGCTTTTCCCCTCAAACCTAAAATTTTCTGTGAAGTTAATAGTCAGATGTGTGGAGTTATTTTAAAGGGGAACTAATCAAAAGGGGATAGGTAAAGATATTAAGTAAAAGGATATACAAATAAAAATTAAATAAATAAAATATAAAAATCCACCCCCAAAAAGTGCAGTGCCACTGGCAAACAAAACGAATGTATTACACTTTTCCTGCTGAGATGCATCTTTTAGTCAAGTAGCATGCCCGCAAAACGCTTTTTGTGCGTGGGGCCTGCATTGTATTGTGTTCCTGGCTATCATTTTGAAGCGATAACTAAGGAATCCTTGAGCTGTTGTTGTTGTTATTTGGTTTTTAGGAGCATTAGTAACTAAGGCCATATTGCTCCGGGAATATGCAGTGGTCATTCCCTTGACCTTTCCGCATCCTCCGTATTTGGTGGTGACAGGCTCGAACCCCGGTCAAATCAAGAAGCGTGTGCTTCGCACTGCTGCTCCTTCCCACCTGGCTACGGAGGCGCTCCTTGAGCTAGCCAGGAATTACAAATTGCATTGCAGGGATAGTGGTTCAAATTGTTTCATTATCGATAGTCAGCCCTGTTTACACTATCGAGTTTAGCTAGTTCCTGATTTCACACGTGTGTATGAAGTCCAAAACATTGAAGGAGTTACCTGTAGATATGTAGATGAAGTTCAATCGCACTCTAATGTAACTGTTGAGACTTTATCATTAAAGAGTTTCGCTATCACGCGAAATAACATGGAAATTCAAGTTCTAGGAGCATTTGATGAACCCACTGACATCCTCGAACATCATTTAATTCTGAGAGTTGGTGATAGTGCTGAAGCCTACCTAGACCAAGCAGGTTTGGTATCTCGACCAAAATATGGAGAGATTGGTGACACACAAGCGAATTATAGCGTGGCAAAACAATTTATTTTTGATGACAGAATGATACAGTGTCAATACTATGAAGAGAAAGTCCGATGTCAAAAAAGCGAATCTTATTTAGAACAAATGGTAGCCAGCAAAATTAACAAGTTCCCAAAACGGAAATTTCACATCAGCTAGAAATTGAGCCCTCTAGCAGGCTCACATCGAAAATGCTACAATCACTACATTAATATTAGACTTGTCATTCCTTGAATTTGAATTTTACCTGGAAATACACACAGTTTGTCCTACATTTGTTGATGAGATTACCAAACCGATTGAATGTTTTGAGTGTGATACACTGGCTACCCTTACTTTTCAAGCATTTTCGACGTCTTTCTGGAACAGTTTCTGTAGACTTTCAGAGCATATTAGTGGCCACAAGGTCAGTTAAGTTAACCCAAGAAACAAGTACATACACTATTCAATTCAAGACCGATATCAAATGTCATAATGAGAACTTGTGCCTAGTTGCCCGAACTATTAAAGCCTGTAAAGACATAGAATTCTGTTTAGAAGACCCAGCGTTACAAGTAAGTCACCCAAACTTTTCACAAGTTTCACACATATCAAGTTTCGCACCAGGACAGACATCATGGACAGCGTAGTTCCATCAATTAATTGATGGGGTCTCATTTCTTGGATTAAAATACCTATTATACTCCTTTCCATGGCCATGTTAGGATCATTTTTTGTCTTGTCATGCTTAGCCTGTTTTCACAAATAAATCGAAAAATTCTGTGTGAATAGGAATGATAGGAAGAACGAGAACAGAAAATGGGCAGTACAAATGTGAAGTGTAAATGACAGTAAATACCCCCCCCCCTTTATTCCAACATAAGAGGAAAGCAGAAGTGTAAATGAAGCAAATCTTTGTCTAAAGGAAAGAATGAGAAGCGAAAGTGGGAATAAATGGATTATCACTTGTTCAGATTACGAACCTAAGGGGGCATAAATTCAAATTAAGAAAAGACAGATGTAGAATAGATGTGCGGAAATTTGCCTTTAGCCATCGGGTGGTGGTTAGTTGCTGGAACAAACTTCCATCTGTCGTTGTGGAAGTTGGGAGGTTAAATAAATTCAAGGAGCAACTGGACAGGCATTTGGAGGGAATGGTGTGATTTTTTTTTTTTTTGGCTGATGCAGCATAAGCTGATACACTTGCTTTCTTGCATCACATGCCACTACTACTACTTATTTCTCCACTCACAGTTTCAATAATTCCCAAACTTTGTGGATGTTTAATGAGCCATCTAGGGACCTTCCTCGGCACCCCCTTGCGTCGGCTCTGGAGGGGCGCAGCACGCGTTTCCCCTTCTCAGAGCACCAGTCAAGAGCGTGCCAGAGCTAAGTTGGTATTGACGCCACAAAAACTCGCCAAACACTGCCAAAGACGTAAGGCAATGAGGTCTCGCAACCAACACTGATCAGGTTTTCCCCGTACCAAATCGCCGCTACGAGACGTCCCTTCAAAACTTTCACTCTTCCCTTGGATAACTGGGCGTTTCTTGATGCCCATTTTGCCAGAGGTCATGAAGGAACATGGTCATCGGAAGAAGTCGCCATCGTCACAGTGAACAATGAAAACCGTGCCTTCCTCCTCTAGCCAGGAACCCTTTTCTCTCCATATTTCGAGTCATGGCTTAACCCGCCTCTCAGAAGCTTTCAGGTTGTCCTCACTGATGGGAAGGAAAAGGCTCTGCTTCTTCAAGAATGCCTTCCCTTCAAAATAGTTTTAAATGTCAGGGATTTCCCTTGTCCCATCCAAGAGCGTCTCCCTGCGGTAAGAGGTCACCAGTTTAGATGCCCTTGGGATCATCAAGAGAATTGTGCAGTACACTCAGTCGGTGTCCTCGGTCAATGGGCAGAGTTCGAGGGCCTGATCAAATTGCGAAGTGCCACATGCCCTACCGAATGGAGAGAGTAATTTTCTCCAGGACTGGCAAGATGAATAGCCAAGGAGGATCGAAAAAAAGGGGAATCCTCTTTCCTAGAGAAATTGAAATGACCGTATTATTCTGTAGTATTAATTTGTATTTTTGCTATCTCGTAAGTTGCAATATATACTTGGAAACTTGCAACAATATTTAGCCATCAATGTTATGTATATTTAAATATGACCAACTATATACTGAGGGGTCATATAACGAAAAAAAAAATGGGGGAAAAGGGGGAAGAAAAAGTGTATGCATGAATTACCCTTTTTTTTTTAATCAGATATAAATGTCTATATCATTGTTTTAGTTGTAAGAATGACCGGCAGCAGTGTAGCACCTGTCGGGATCATATGCACTTTCTTAAATAACTGCATTATTAATTGATCGTGTGTTTTAAGGGATGACTGTCCAATGTGGTGTTTAGTCAAAATATATAACTATTCAAGTTGTTAGATAACAGTACATATGTAACGTATTGTCTTTAGATACTGATTGTAACGGATATGTAGTGTGTTTAGTATTAAATATACACTTTACTTAGGAAACAATATTAGAAATAAGAACAGACATTAGCGCTGTTTCTTTATTTCATGTTGTGTCACCACATTGAATGACGAGCGTCACACACCAACTACATCCTCAATATACCAGAAGAAGAAGAAACTCACTGAACCTCTGTATCAGTAATAGACAGTTTCTTCCAAACTATAGTTGTCCTGAATCAACGGTCACGAACAGAAGAAAGTGTTGCAGCATACACAAGAGATAAATAGTGAACTCAAGACATTAACGTGTCCATCGAAGAACATTCTATCTCCCAAAACACGTGAACATTTGTTTTTTTGTGTGAAAAATGGAATCACCTTGATATTAATTGTTCTCAGATAACTTCCATAACATATAGAAAGTTGTTATATATTACTTTTAGATATTTATGTTAGTTAAGAGTAACCCAATTATGTAAGAGAAGAAATGTGTTTTCTCCCTAATCCAAGGACCCCATGCTCGATCTTTCAATGCATATAACGCTTTAAATTTTGGGCACGTGAAATTTTCTTTTCACTTGCGCTAGATCTATCGGCAGCGGAAAGGAATGTAAAAATGCCTTCAATTTTACCCCTTAGCCTTGTCTTTAATAAGCAATCTTTGCTTCAAAACGCCCAATACGTTTTCCACGGCCTATATACGTAAAACAACCCCCCCTATCGGAGAGGACTGCGTTACTCTTCCTTTGGCGGGTGCAGGCGACGCCACACCCGTGAAACTGTATCTTCCCCGTCAGGTGTCGCTGGCTAGCGGAGAGTGGCCATTTATTCGGTCAGGGCAGGAGTGTCTTGACGCATTGTTTACAAAAAACGGGAAGAAAAGATGCGACACTTTTGGAGAGAGAGAGAAGTCACCTCCGTAAGAATCACACTTCTGGTGCAGGCTGAATCACGTATGTATCTGCGGAATGTTTGGTATTGTGGAGACTTACCATCTAGAAGGGGCGAATTTTATGTTATATAAACCCCCATGAAGCAACCCTACACAAATATTCGAAGCTCTCCTTACCCCTTCATAAATATCGTCTTTGGTTGAGTCAGGCCCTAATGATGTCAGTTCCCAAACCTTTTTTCTACCAGACAAAATTAACACCTACATACGACAGGGAAAAGCAAAAAGGGGCAAACACATATATATGCAGAAAAAGAAAAAAGAAGGGGAGGAGTGGTAGGGGAGGAGAGAGCTTTTCGTTAGCGAGATCGGAAGAACAACTTTTGGACCCTTGATGATGAGCAGTAATACAGAAAGACAAATGATACTGAAACTGAAGAATAGCGATGGTGTATTTATAAACAGCAGAGAAGGCATAATTCAAATAGCAGAAGACTACTATAGAGAATTATACAAAGAGCAGGGGAATGATGCCAGCAGTGGGGAAGATGGATTGCAAAGTAGCAACACATACGACATACCCAATATTCTTCCTGATGAGGTAGAACATGCATTGAAGAAAATGAAGAATCAGAAAGCCCCGGGGGAAGATGAAGTTACTGTAGAGTTGTTAAAATTGGGAGGAAGAGACATAACACAAAAACTGGCAAGGCTCTTCACAAAGTGCATTAGAAAAGGTGTGACACCTAAGCAGTGGAATAATGCAATCATAGTTTTGCTGCATAAGAAAGGAGATAAATCAGAAATTGAAAATTATAGACCAATTAGCTTGCTATCCCACATCTACAAGTTGTTCACAAGGGTCATTACTAACAGATTAGACAGAATACTTGATGAGAATCAACCGAAAGAGCAAGCTGGCTTTAGGACAGGATTCTCAACTATGGATCACCTTCATGTAATATCACAGCTAATGGAGAAAGCAAATGAATATAAAACACCATTATGCCTGGCATTTGTGGATTATGAAAAGGCATTTGACTCCATACAGCATAAGGCAATGTTTCGGGCACTGGAAAGACAAGGCATTGATACCCCATATATTATGATTTTGAAGAAAATATATGAGAGTGCTACCTCCTTTATTAGACTAGACAAAGACAGTAGGAAATTTAAAATTGAGAAAGGAGTTCGACAAGGAGACACAATATCTCCGAAGCTGTTTACTGCTGCCCTTGAGGAAGCTTTCAGAAGATTAGACTGGTCGCAGAAAGGAGTCAATGTGAACGGAGAGTACCTAAACCATTTACGATTTGCAGATGACATTGTGGTCATTAGCCACGATCCCAACGAATTAGAGGAAAATCTTAATCAGTTATGCACAGTTAGTAAGCATTTTGGACTAAAGATGAATATGGCTAAAACAAAAGTAATGATGAACAAGTATGCCACAGAAAGGGAAATAAAGATTGAAGGAGCAGTAATTGAAAAGGTGGAGTCATATACTTATCTGGGACAAGTCATTAGCTGTAATAATGATAAATGGCTGGAAGCCAAGAGAAGAATAAATTTTGGATGGATAGCATTCAGGAAATATAGTCACATACTGAAGAGCAATATCCCAGTTTGTCTGAAACGTAAAATAATGAACCAATGTATACTCCCCACCATGACTTATGGAAGTGAAACTTGGGCACTCACCAAAAGAATGGAAGAGAAGCTGAGAACTACACAGCGAAGAATGGAACGAATCATATTGGGAATCAGACTGTTAGATAAGAAGAGAAACACATGGATTAGGCAACAAACTCAAGTAAAGGACATTCTTATCAAAACTAAAGAACTAAAATGGTCCTGGGCAGGACACATAGCTCGAAGACATGATGACAGATGGACTAAGAAAATAACAGAATGGTATCCAAGAGGAGCTAGAAGAAAACCTGGAAGACAAAGGCGGAGATGGATAGATGAAATTCATGAGTTTGTGGGTAGTAAATGGATGGCCAGTGCTCAAAACAGAAGGAACTGGAAAGTTGCTGGAGAGGCCTTCATCCTGCAGTGGATTGAAAATGGCTGATGATGATGATGATGATGATGATTCCAGAGATGAAAGAGACTACGCCCAGACGCGCCAAGAAACGTTTTGGTAAGTTCATCCATGTTTTAGCAAATAGAACTGAATGAAATGAGCCACAAGCGAATCGTATTCCCTCTTTAATTATTATTCACGATATACCCACCTTTCTTCTCCTAGAAGTAACTTTAACAGATGTATATTTAATGTGTTTTATCTTTAACATCTATTAGCAACACGACTCTATAAATAATACCATGTTGTTTGCTATAATCTGACCGAACAACTACTTTTGCGTTCTTTTGTAGGAACTATTCCTACATATATTTTTAGGAGTTTATAAATACCAAATTTTGATAAATATCTAAGTTAGAAACAGACAAGCACTCAGCAGATTTGCTTGGGCTGTGTACTTTTCAATAATGAGAGATTAGCCTAGCAGCAGGAGGGACGCTGACTGGACTGTGATATAATGGGTAGGCCAGTTTGACTCAGTTACTGTGTACAGAAAAAGGGCTGTGGCCAACTGACGGTAGCAGGGGACAAAAGAACGCCCACACCCCTAGAATGGTTTTGGACTACATCCAAAGGGAAGACCCAGATCAGAGAGCTCACTGTGTTCGAGCTGTAAACAAAGTAAAAACAGGCCCACACGGGAGGCACTCTCAATAATTTCACAGGCGGCATCTCGTAAAGAAGCGTGACGGAAGAGGTAAAATGGTCATCCCAAGGATAGTTCTTGAGATTGCTTAGCACCCAGATGTTCTGGACACAAAGAAGGGAACTCGACCTACCAGACGCGGGATGGGACGACGTAAAAAAATGAGCAAATGAAATTAAAGATGAAGAGGGAGAGAAAACTATGATTGGACGAAAAATAAGGGAGAGTTGGAAACAAAAATCTGATGCGGGAAGAAGACGGGAGCCAGAGCCCGAAAGTCAGAGTCCCGAAGCCTGGAAGGAAAGGATCCGGAGAAAATTCCGGGGAGAGGCGTGAGATTGCCGGAAAGATAATTTTGGGAGTGCGGGAAACGCATATAGAAAGTTCCGAAAAAAATGGAAGTATAGTGGAAAAATAAGAGCAAAAAAAGGCGGAAGGGTCAGAGTAAGGAAGGTCGTTCGATTTATCCATGGAGGGCTAAAAGCAACAGCCCTGGAGAAAGATCCTGTGCGCGATAGGAACATCTGAGGTCGAGCCAAGAGCACATCTAGCGAGTCTGCGGTGGCCAAACCCAGCGAGGAAAGAGCGGAAGAAGCAAAAGAAAGAAATCTCATCCAGGTGGTAGAAAAGGAAAGCAAGTAAGTCTAGGTAGAATATTTATTAACAGAAACGGTGTCATAAAGAAATAAACGAAAGAAAAAGTAATGGACAGGACAGTCAGTAAAGAACTGAAACCAGATGAACACTATATTGTAAGTGATAGAAAGTAGTCAATAACTTGGGAGAAAGAGAGATAGAAAGTGTGTGAGTGTTACTCATCTGTGATTAGAAGTATCTGAAAAATAAGGAAAGTTGTTAAACCTGAAAAGGGTCTCAAGTTCATGAAACATGTATAACTAGTAGTAGATAAGGTGGGGGTTCTAGCCGAGTACGGCTCTATGAATTTTGGCGTCAATTTTCGTCCGTGCTGCCGCCTCGGTCGCTTGTTTTACCGTCTTGGTTTTGAGTGTGTGCCGGCGAGGCGAGCCGAGGTTTAGTTGTCGAGTCGGGAGGATAATATATTTTAGTTCTTAATTCGCTCGCTAGATGGCGACACTTATTTTTCGACTTTTATTTAGTTAATAATAAATTTTATTTTTACTTTTCCGAGGCTCCAGGTGCTGATGGTATTTCTCCACTTGTTCTCAAAACCTGTGCTCCTGAACTTCCTCCTATTCTTTGCCGCCTTTTTTCACTTTCTTATTCCAAGGTGTTTTTCCTTTTGCTTGGAAATTTGCTCATATCCAGCCAGTTCCTAAAAAGGGTGACAAATCCCTCTCTTCCAATTATCGTCCCATTGCAATTACTTCTACTCTTTCTAAAGTAATGGAGAAATCAATTAACCGCCAACTCTTAAACTACCTAGAAACCTTCCGTCTGATCAACGATCGCCAGTATGGATTCCGTCAGTGTCGATCCACTGGTGATATTCTGGCTTATGTTACCCATTTATGGACTAATTCAATGGAAAGGTTCAGGGAAACACAAGTAGTTACTCTTGACATCACAAAGGCTTTTGATCGTGTTTGGCATAAAGGTCTTCTAAACAAGCTTCCATCTTATGGTTTGCCAACTGTTTTTAGTAATTGGTTATCCAGTTTTCCCTCTGATCGCTCACTGAGGGTGTTGGTAGATGGCTCTCTGTCTTCTAACTTCTCCACTAATGCCGGTGTTCCCCAAGTTTCAGTTCTTTCCCCCACTCTTTTCCTTTTGTATATCAATGACCTTCTTCCATTGACTGGAGATCCTATCCATAGTTTTGCCGATGATAGCACATTGCATTCAACTTTCCATTTTGAGAAACCTTGTCCGGCTCAATCAGTTTGAACTTCTCGAAAATCTGCTACCAATTCCTTAAATGCCGATCTTCAGGTATTTCTCCAGTGGGGCAAAGACAACTTAGTTTATTTCAACCCTTCTAAAGCTGTCTTGTCTTATATCTCACAAAAAGGATTCTTCTGCTCCTATGCTTATCTTTAGTGAAACTCCGATTTCTAGGCAAAATGATATATCTCTTTTGGGGATTACCCTGACTTCTAATCTCTCTTGGCACAAGCACATTACAAATATTGCTTCCTCTGTGTCTAAAAAACTTGGTTTTCTCTTTCGCTCTCGGCGTTACTTTTCTTCCAAACAGCTGCTCACTCTGTATAAATCACAAATCCGCCCTGCCATGGAATATTGTTCCCACATCTGGGGTGGTGCCCCCAAAACCTCTCTCAGGCTTCTTGTTTCCATTCAGAAGAGGGCAGTTAGGTTAACTAACGATTCATCTCTAACAGAGTCTCTCCACTCGCTTTCTCATAGACGTACTGTTTCTGCTGCATGCCTCTTCTACAGATACTTCTGTGAGCACTGTTCTTCTGAACTGGCTTCTATAATTCCCGCTCTCTCTTTCAAAACAGTCCAAACACGTGCCGCCACCAGCCAACATCCATTTACTGTCCAACTTCAAACCCACAGAACCAACTTTTCATCTTCTTAATTTATTCATTCAACTGCCGTTTTCTGGAACAACCTTCCTTCATATGTATTTCCTGAAAATTACAATCTACAGAAGTTCAAGTCCAGTGTCAACAAATATCTTCTTTCGTCTTCTTAACCTCCAACCCAAGCACGGTACTAAGTACTATAGGTTCTAATAACTCTCGTGTTTGGGGATCACATAAAAAAATAAATAAATAACTGTTTCCATTAACAGAAATGCAGTTTTTCGTCTTCTAGACGTTGAACAAAAGAATCTATATCTATGATTCTAATAGATATAACTTCAAGTTCAGAAAGATGTAATGTCAATCGCTGTTCTACAGCTAGCGGGAATTCCTTCCAATAGAAATCACAAGCGCCACCATCTGTATTCATTCGGAGCCCATGTAGTTGGATTTCATCTTTAGATCTAGCTCTAACAGAAAGCAAGTTATCAGCCATTTTGTCTTTGAATTCATTCCACTGTTTTCTCGATAACATCATGAGTATTAGATGTCTCAATCGCAACATGTGGCTCGAATTCGTAGCAATAAACCCGAACTGTGCTATCGTGACTCAAGCGTCTGTAGAAAGTTACGTTCTGCTTTCTTACATCGTCAAACATTTCATGCTGTGATATTTTGGGAAAAAAATTTACAGCAGTGGAAAAAATTACAAACACACTGAGAAAGTTCCAAACTGAAAATGAAGACCAAATGCTACCACGTCATGTGTCACGTTGTTATTGGCTCATAAACTCATGATGTGTCGGGAACAAGTAGCCACATGTCGTACAAAGGTTATTCTGAGTTTATAACTAGCGGTGGTACCAATCCCAAGACTTTGTTTAAATTTAGAGTAATAAAAAAAAGTAATAAAAACAAAAGCTAGTTCAACTTCAAAGGTGCCGCACTCCTTGCTGATGAATATGGATGAGTAATTTCGCTCTCATACCACAGTAATTTCCTATTGGTTGTGACACGGGAACAAGACACATGTTGTACAAAGGTTATATAAGCTCATATAACTAGCGGCGGTACCACTCCCAAGCCTTTGTTTAAATTTAGAGTAATAAAAACAAAAGCTAGCTCAACTTCAAAGGTGACCTTCAAAGGTGTCGCCCTCCTCGCTGATGAGTAAGGATGCGTAATTTCGCACTCATACCACAGTAATTTTCTCTTGAATCTAAACGCTGATTGGTTGTCGTCAAATGACGTTTCAATCCACGAGTTTGCTTTAAAAAGAGGTCAATAGGACCACAATTCTCGCTTTTTTTCATAGTACAACTGACCAAAATGACCACTCGAGAAGTTTTCTTCACTGTTGAAGATGATGATTCGGAGTTGCTAGAGGCGGTGGTTAAGATAGAAAAAGAATACGAAGAAATGCAGATGATAGAAGCAGAGCTTGAATTCTGTCAAAGTTTGGCATATTCAAGTGTGAGTATTTTTTTTTTCATTACTGAAAAATTTTTTATTTGATTTTTAAAAAAATGTTTATAGGATTATTGTTTGGTAATTGTGTTTCTTTATGTTACTCTTTCAGAATACTGAGTTCTTTGACAATGAGGAGAGTATTGAAAATCGGGCGGAATGCTCGCGGGACGTTAACATAGAAGGTGCGGGAGTACGCGAATTGGAGGTTGAGAGCCCATCTATATTGGATGGATTTAATGTCGAGGATGTAAGTATGTCTATAGATATATATATTTTTTTTTTTTTTTCATGAAAACAAATCCCCTAAATCTTATGCGACATTTTTTTTTAAATTTTAGATGGAAGAAAGAGATGGAGATGCTGCACAAGATAATTTTGGGTGCTACTACCAAGTGCAGGATTGGGTTTCGTGCTATTCGAAGAAATACCGGACCTTGTTTAAAACTTACGAGGTCCAGTTTAGAGCTACAGCAGAGCTATAGACGGGGATCTGTTTTTTTCCGAACTTTCGATGGACGTTAGAAGAGATAATAGCACATTTATGCCATCAAAGCGATTATTCTCATGATAGGTTGTGTAACCTAGATGCACCCAGCCTAAAAACCCTTTGTTTTAGATCTTGAGGAAGAAGGCAGTATGTCTGCTGTTCAATTTTCTTGTGTGTGTGTATGTGCGCGAACCCACAATTCACTGCGCAACCTCCGATGCTAGCTTGAAAACCAACGCGGCAAAAACAGACATTTCTACGGCAGCAACCCGAACAGAATTAACCAGCAAACTCATAGATCTGTACTTGGTTTGTACCCCACAACCAATCAGCACATTGGTTCATATCCCCCTCCAATCAGAACAAAGCTCGTATGCAAAATACAATCTTCCGTCACACTCACACACTCTTAACTGTAACATATACATTTTCATGTATTCTTATAACTGAAAGGGTAGCTGTGGGGATGACCACCAGTAACAATGACATGGGTTCGAGCCTCGGAAAAAAAAAAATAAAATTTATATTTAATTAAATAAAAATCGAAAATAAGTAAGTGGCGCCATCTAGCGAGCGAAATAATTTAAAATATTTTTTCCTCCCAACTGGACAACTAAGCCTCAACTCAACAGCTAAGCCTAAACCTCGACTCGCCTCGCAGGCACACGCTCGAAACCAAGACGGCAAAACAGGCAACCTCGGCGGCAGCACAGACAAAAATTGATGCCAAAATTCATAGAGCCGTACTCGGTTAGAACCCCATCTTACCTACTGCGTTCTACGAAGGTATAGAAGAGGATACCCTGCTTGTCACCGAGATCTGAGAAGACAGTACGGAAAAACACGACCAGAACGTCATGCATGGCAAGCACTCGGTAGCATTCTACAAAGGTGTAGATGAGGATACCCCCTGAGGATTCTCCCTGCCTGGCTGAGATCCGAGGAGAGCCCCGGCATATCACATGACCAGCTTATGTGTAACACATATGACACATCGTGCCCAGAAAGCAAACTTTAGTCCTGTGGTCAAACACATGTATTAACAACCTACAGTAAGTATATGTTACAAACAACTGTGTATATTTATGAATATTACTATAAGAGAAAATGAGAAAACAATATTCAGTCGAATAAAATCAAAATAACCCATTAAACTTCTCAAAAAATCATGCAAATTATAATCGAACGTTTAAGTACCGTACTCTTATAATCTAATTCAACCTTCGCTTTTTCTTTGCATACGTATCAATCAGATCGTGTGTTGATTTTTATGATTCTGCAATGTTGCAATAGTAAAATAAAAATTAACATTTTTCGCCTGGGACGGGGAGGAGAAATATAAGTCTGCGGCGACGAAACTCGTCCGCAGTTAAATTCCCCCCCCCCCCGAGATTCAACAATTTGTGAGAGCTAAAGAACCTACCTTTCCTTGAAATTATGTAAGATCAAATGGTTTTATATAGTTTTGTGAGAAACTATATATACAGTTATATATAGATCTGAGGGGGGGAAAAAAGAAATATGGGATATTTTTTCGGGATTCGTGAGTATCATCCCCGGTAGAATTAAATTCTGCCTTCCCCGGACAAAAAATAGTAATTGCTAATTTCAATATAATCGATAGAAATAATACAGAGCAAATAATAAGCACTCATTGGTGGTCAAAATCTAAGGTAGAAAAGTGCAACTCTCTGCACTTTTTATTGTCAGCTATGTCCATAACACACCAATGAGCTAATTGCACTGTTGTGGGAAGTTATGAGTAAAGCTTGCAAATTCAGTAAAATTCAAATTAGCACATGCTCATCTGAAAATGAGCATCACTCAGAGGAGGTGAAAGAATTGGGGTGGCAAAACTTAATAATGTGAGAGCCACACAAGATTGGAGAGAGAGGGGGGGGGCCCTCGTGACTTTGAATATATGAAATATTCTTTGAATATAAGAAATATTGAATATACATTTATATATAAATATCGAATATATATTTATTGTGTTTTTAAATTATTATAAATGTCTAAATGATTATTTATCACTTGCTACGTTACTGCTATTGCCGTGTGGTATATTATAGTTTGATTGTTTAAACTATTTCAGTTTTTCTGGTATTTATTTTCTAGATAGGTATTAAGGTGTATACGGAACAGGAGATTCAGTTAGAATGTGTAGTCTAACCTATTCCTGGGGGTCTGTAATGGTATTAAAATTTAACTATTTAATTAATGAAGTTAAATTTATAATTATAATTATTTTATCAATCTTTAAATAGCATTAATTAATCATCAAATCAATATCAACTAAACATTCCTTTACCTGGTCATCTACCCACTAATTTTGGCTCGCGAAGCGATCTGGGAGTGCTGGGCCCTTGTGCCCCCCCCCCCCCCCCCCCCCCCAGAGCCCAGTGAGCAAGTGCGGCATACTCGACCTCCTCGTGGTGCGGGCCGGAAATGTTTGGCAGAGGTACGGTGTGTCACCACATGAGAGACCCGGTAGCAAGGGGAGACCTAATTGCGGGTTGTCTTGTCGGGAGTGTCGGAGGGACCCAGACACAAGGGCCATGAAGACATAGCTGGGTTCCCTTGAAGCTGTACAGTGGAAGGGCACCTGGCTGTCCCAAAGACTTTGTCCCTGAGCTGCTGGCAATCAAGTGCCGCTGACCCGGTGAGATGTAACCTTAACTGGGCAGCTCCCTGGCCAACTGGCTAATGAGCATACATTAGACTTGCCTATCAGGGATACCACCCCTGATAGGTGTACGAGGATCACGGTTTCAATAATTCTAAAGATATAGAGGAAGTCCTCGGGTCACCTACCGTTGGATATCCTGTGCCCACGCAGTTGGGACGGGTAACCTCTGGCAGTGTCAGCGGTCATCCGACGTGTGGTAACCCTTCTACTGCATGGACCTGTGTGGTCTGTGCCAGACAATTTTCCACCAAATCAGGCTACGGGCTGCACATACGCGCCCACCCTGTAGAATTCAACCAGAACAACGCGGTTGACCGAGCGAAGGCTCGAGGGACCGAGGAAGAAGTGATGTGCCTTGCGCATGCTGAGGTCAAGCCGAAGCGCGACCATAATGGAAGAAACATCAACCAGCAGCTCCACATTGTCTTCCCTCACCGTTCTGTTCAGGCCATCAAGGGCCGGAGAAAGATTTCTTACCGTTCCCTTGTGATGGAGATCTCCAATTCGGTTCGCTCTCTTAACAACAACTCGGGATGACACATGACTACACAGGACCCGATATTTCCTGATAAGTCATATATTATGCAATGCCACCACACCACAAATGAATGACACAAAACCTAACGGATTCAAACACCATAACATCCCAAACAAAGAAAGCTACGGAGAATTCCATCGACACCAGAATAAACTAAAATTTAATAAATGTAACAGTAAATTGTGCAAAACATGCCTGCGAATGCATGGCGTACACCAATATAACGACGATAACGCACCAAAGATTTGCCACACCAAAAATATCATCTACTTAATTACTTGTAAAACATGCGGAATACAATACACAGGACAAACCAGCACAGAACTGCACATAAGAATAAACCTGCACCAGTCACAAATAAAGAAATATGGAGGAAACCCTACAAAAAGCAACACCGCAGACAAATACACCAATGAAACAGAATACAAACACTTTCAACAGCACAAATTTACAAATATAACTATTGCAATCCAAGCCATAATAGAAAATACAGCCGAAAGAGAAAACATGGAGGACATGTTAATAATAATGTATAAATCCCTATACCCATACGGACTTAACAACAGATTCAATGGAAGAAACTTTACATACACCAACCCTGGCCAATGTACATACACTATATTTCAGCTAAACAAAGACTGGCACAAAAATGGATTAAAACATAGTAAAATTAGAACGCGTAATAGCTACAAAGAACGCGTAATAGCTACAAAGCAAGGAATAAAAAAATTATTAGCTTGCTACGAAGAAATTCTGCGTGAAAAAAAGAACGCGCTGCGTCGTCAGACGAATTTGTTAGATTTTATGAAGCCATCGACATCAAAATAACTTTTTAACGTAAGTCATTTGTTTTTTTAATACATATTTTGTATTAATATTTTGTATTAATATGTATAAAGAACTGCAATTTTATTAATATTTTTCTTCTAAACTAGGTGTTTTTGTTAGTCCTTGGTCCCAATTAAGCAAAATTTATATGTATTTATATGCAAAGTTGTACCCCGACTTACGCGAATTCGACTTACGCAATTTTCGTCGGACCCACCTATCGCGTAACTTCGGGGTATTACTGTACTAGGATTAAACATATGTAGAAAGGGATAGAATGGAATTGATATTTCTTACTAATGGTATTTAAATGATGCAGGATTAAATATACCTAGAAAGGAAGGGATTGATATCAGCTAGTAATGATTTTAACTGATGTGTGATTATGATATATATATATATACACATGTAGGTGAGACTAATGTTGTTTTATGTATGAGTTAATTATTTTGGTTTTAATACACTCATGTAAATGTATAATAAACTGAATTTTATATACAACATTGTGTGTTTTTTTTTTTTTTTTTGTTGTTCTGAGCACAAGCCTATCCGAAGGGAATTAAATACACCTAAGAGCTTATCCCCTTGAACTTAGAATTTTCTGTGAAGTTAATTGTCAGATGCGCAAGTGGGGAGTTATTCTAAAGGGGAACTAATCACAAGGGGACAGATAAAAATAACTAATAGGATACACAAATATAAAATACATATACAAATATAAATAAAACTATGTAATAAAGAAAAATTCTTCATAAAATCCCCATACCTATTCTCCTCCACCAGTTTGCTCATTACGATGCTAAGATTAAAGTTTTTCTAAAAATTAAAATTATCTGATATTACAAATTAAATTGTATCTATCCATATTTAATTAACTAAATAATTTATAGGAGCAAAAATAATCTCAATACAATGGCAAAAACTGATAAGGAGTTAACAGAAACGGGTAATTATGAGGCATTCCATTAATCTGACTATCGATCCACTCAAAGCCCCCGATGAAGTAGCGGGTAGATGACCAGGTAAAGGAATGTTTAGTTGATATTGATTTGATGATATGATTAATATGTGACTAAAACTGGCTTTGACTATGTAAGCGCTCGGAAACACAAGTAAAAATGGCTCAATGGCTGTAGAAAGTTCAGGATATATTGTTGTAACGTTTATATTCTTCCAATAATCAATTAATGCTATTTAAAGATTGTTAAAATAATTATAAATTTAACTTCATTAATTAAATAGTTAAATTTTAATACCATTACAGACCCCCAAAATTAAAAAACATTCTTGATTCAACACAGATTAATATTAAAGTCCAAAAGGGTGTGGAATGGATGGGGTAACATATTCTCATGATCGCAAGGTGCTCACGTGACATCTATGCAGCCAAGCCTCTCCTTTCCCCCCGGATATCGGTGACAAGCAATCAGAGAGAGAATACGAGTCACCTTTCTGTGAAGAAATTGAAATTAAGACTTGCAGATGCACTGGGAACGGGAAGGGGTGAAATATTCCCAAGACAAAAGATATTAACCTTATTTTGGCAACAGGAAAAAGGGCAGAAACTGTTAGCCAATGGAAACCATTCAGCAGATCTCTATATAATTCTCACTTTTTCCTGTGTTTCTTTGGTTGCTGGGTATCACTCCTTTGACAAGCAATCTGCTTTTCCCTTCACTTCACTTCACAAACGTGATTATTTCAGTTTTTCCTGATAGAAGGTGCACGCACGCCATGAATCCTCAGGTGAGATTGAACACATGTTTTTTTTTTTTTTTGGGAGTTGAATAAAAGTGGGCAATTGAAATTGATTGAATGGTGTGTGAGTGTAGGCTTGATCTCCTCCAGGTATGAATGCCCAAAGAGTGGAAGCGAGGTGGTATTAAGTGAGAGAAAGGATAGAGAAGATGGATACGAGTGAAAGTGTAGAATGCAAGGGTTGCATGGACATTACGTCAAAAGATCTATACGGAAGGGGTCTTGGTTTTCCCAAAGCAAACTACGAATGAATGGGGTGCTTCTTTTGACCTATTTTTGGGTGCAAAAGACGACTTGTTCATTCATAAAAAATGAATTAGGTGTAAGTTCCAAGATGGTTGCCGATTGGAGGAGCTTTTGCCGAGAAGTTTGCATTGATGTGTGCGTGAGAGAAAGTGGCATGATTGGGGGGTGTAGGAGTTGTAGTCCAAATAGATGAAAGTAAATTCGGAAAAAGAAACTACAATCAGGGTAAACGTGTAAATGGGAAATGGGTGTTTGGTGGTGTTGAGCGTGGGTCTGTACGATGTTTTTTCAGGGTTGTTGAAAATAGGAGTAAGGAAGTCCTCCTAGACGTCATTAGGTCTTTCATTTTGCCTGGCACCACCATAGTCTCAGATTGTTGGTCACTGGATTGTCTGTTATGGAGATACCTGTAAGTTTATAATTTGTAATGGATTTAGTAATTTTCTGTTTGCTGTCAGTTCGTTATCATAAATCAGTTTCTGAGTTTATATTTGACGAAACTATTTTTGAAGCGCTTTAGGAATTTGCAGGTTGCAGATATCTGGTAAGAATTGCATTTTCTTGAAATGAAAATGTGTATTTAGAAAGCGTTAAGCCTCTCCTTTGAGAATGAGGGTAGCCTGTGGGACATATCTTATTGCCGCTCCGGGAACAGAGAAGTTTTTTTTCTCATTTATTTTCTGTTTTATTAGCTTAAATTGGCATATTAACTTATTTTTCTAGAGTAGCTTTATATTCCTAGTTACGATACTTAGTTTGAAGTTTAACTTCGATAGAGATTTTGTAAGTATTACTTAGTATCGGTAAGGATATCAAACCCATGTGTTAAAAATTGCAGCTCCGTTGAACGAGGTTTTTTTTTAACATATTTAGCCGATTTATTAACAAATTGTTATATCAAATTATTTTCTGTAATTAGCTAGTCAGGATCCTTAGTTTATTCTGAATTGAGACAGCGAGATTTGGAAGTTAATTAATACTTAAGTGTCCGTAGATTTACCATTTGTAAAATGCCGCCAATGTTACGCCATACAGAATTCTCGAACTAGATAGCATAAGAAGAAAATCTTTATTGTACAGTAAAGATACAATAATGTGCCCACCACAGCCAGGAGCTTGACAATGATATAGGGTAATATAAAAGATAACATAACAATTAAAAACGTAGCATTAACCATTCAATAGATATCAGTAGATATAAGCTTAGAATAGTATAGCACATAATATAATATTGTCAATTAATCAGTAAATCTATTAATCTTGTTGAACTTCATTGTCAGTCAAATTGTGCTTTTAACTATACATATAACGACTTAGGTTACGTAACATAAATAATTAGAAAAATAAATAATTAATACTAACTTGATACGGAAGTTATATAAAGGGATTTTGTAGATAACACTCGATACTGAAACATAAATATAGCGATATAACTGTGTTGGCATACAAGTTTAGGGTTTTAATTTTATACTGAAATTGAAAAATTTTATTGAAATTATGGCTCAGGGGAGAACTGAGGGGGGCAGTTGCCCTCTGAATCACAGCCTTTTAAAATGGACTATTTGCTTGATGTTTGTGGAGCAGTCAGGTATGGGACATGATACTGCCATGGGGAATGTCTTTGTGTGTGTGCGCGTGATGCAAGGAGTGTAAGGAAATCAAGCAACAACTCAGCGTTGTTATGGGCCTATATGAGAGCTTCAAGGACAGGCACTTTTTGCATGCTGAAGGGACTTAACAGTTCACTCAACAAGCTACTTTGGTGACTATATTGTCAGGGAAACATGCTTTGTAAAAAAGAGAGGTGGAACAGGACCAGGGTATGTCTGCCAGGGGCAAAGGTTGATGACGTTATAGAGCGGATATCATCTTTAAGGGCACAAAAGGTGATATAGTTGTACACGTTGGCACTAATGATATTAAGAGCAGGAGACTGGCAGAATTACTTAACAAGTACAGGTCACTGCTGAACAAAAGCCGAGAATTAGGGTTGAATTTGAAAGTGTCTGCAATTCTGCCCAGATACGGGCAGAATTGCAGACATATACTCCCTCCTTTGCCTTAGGGGGGGAGTATATGATGAGAGCCTTGTCGATCAAGTAGTGATTCTTCATGGATTAAGAATCTGCAGATGAAGGAACCACTAGGTGGCAGTGATCACAGTGTGCTGAAGTGGGACTTACTCAAAGAGGTATAATAAGCAACTGTACAGTACTACCATCAGGGGTAAAGGGAAGGGTTATTGCTTTCGTAAGGACGACTACGATGGTCTGAGACAGTATTTAAATTCTATACGGTGGGACCAACTGATGATGTTACCAACAGCAAACTCAAAATGGGAAGCATTCAAGGACCTTATCTTGGAAGCTACTAGGCTTTACATACCAACTAAGAAATATTGTTCAAGGTTTAGGCCTAAATGGATGTCAGATGAACTAATGAGACATATGGCAGAGAAGAAAAATGCATGGGATACATATAAATTAACATGTGACACAGAAGCCTATGATAGATATAAGTTCATCTGTAACGAAGTTACAAAGGAGGCTAGGCTGGCGAAGGCAGATTACGAGAAATCTTTGGCAAGGGATGCAAAGAAAAACAACAAGGAGTTCTTTACTTATGTAAACTCTAGAAGGAAGGGGATGAATCAGATTTGTCCACTTGATATCGATGGTTCAACTGTTCACGATCCTGCTCAGGTTCGCTTTATTGTAATTGTTTTTAGAGGACTAAATGGGAACAGCAGTTTCATGGATGTATATTTGATCTTACGAAATTTCAAAAAAAAAAAATGTTTCTATTCATAGCTGCTTTATAAAGTTTGAAAACTGATGTTGAAGGAACTTCGCATGTGGTGTGCAAACAAAAAAAATACGCTACAATTAACGCATTGTTTTCACAATCCGTTACTCGTCTCGTAGTAACGGATTAGTAAATTGTAATTGTTATTGAATACTTCGATATTTCCTTGATATGCATTTGATACCATCAAAAAATTTCTGAGGGAAAAATTGAATTTTCATTATCACACACACGCCCGAAAAATTCACCATCAAGTTTCATGTGTTTGGATGCCTGAATTTCATTCTGAACTGCAACTTTAATTTCACTTCTCTTGCGCTGACAGAGTAGCTCTTTGCCAAAAGAAGGAAAACAGGGTTCATTTTCCTTAAATTTCCAGTTCCTTTCATTCACTTGGGGGAAAAAACCCTTAGGGTAGATTGTCAGAGGTCCAGAGCTGTAACTACTTTGAACTGGTTACAGTCCCTAACTTGGCAATGTTATTATGAACGAAATCCTGATCTTGGGCAATTTTATAAAAATATATTATATTATGATATCCAAGTAAACAATATATTATATTATTATGATATCCAAGCAATTTATCAATAAACAATCCTTCGTGAATAAGGTTTGTGTGCAGTTTATTCTTGTCCTGTGCAATTGAATTTCAATATTGCGAGTGGAAGTCTTGTTCTGCAGGTGTTGGTTTCCTGTTTCGCCTTACTGAGTTTGCACTGAAAAGGCAAAGCTTTCCAAGATCTGATTGTGTTCACTTTTTTTATTGTAGTACTGTACTTAATTTGTCTCTTGTTTATGAAATTATAATAGCTGTAATTTGATATTTTATGCAAATAAGAAAAAAAATAAGTAAATTTCGGTTGTCATATTTTTAACACAGCAAAACCAAAGGAAGTTGAAATATTTTTATTTTTATTTAAATATTTTTTATTGAAATTATTTTTATTCGTATCATGATATTTTCAGTTTCAGCAGGGTTTTTCTTTTTATTACAGCTCAGAACAGCTTTATGACCGTGGATAGTGAATTTATTCGGCTTCTGTACTAAAACTGAATTTCTCCCTTACCGATGACATCACAAAGCGTAACAAGCAAATATCTTCTAACGATACTTTTTGAGCAGCACGTGATTCGTAGAATCTGTTAGCTTTGTATTTTTACAAATCTTGCAGTTTTGTGAAGAATACACATTTGAAGAAACAACCCGTTATTCCTAGCGGATTTTTTTTTTTTCTTTCCTTCGATGCACCAGTTTTCGAAGTTTAGAAGGCAGCTATAAATAGAAATATTTTCTCGAAATTTCGTTAGAAGATCAAACCCAGGAAACTGCTGTTTCGATTTTGTTTACTAAAATCAATTACAATAAAGCAAACTTTTTTTTTTATCAAATGCGCATCGCAATGTTATCAGTTTTACACCAGTTTTTCCTCTTTCCAACACGAATTTCCTTGATTTTCTGTTCGTAGGAGCAATACACGCTGAAGAAAGGAAATACGATCTGTTCACCTTGCATAAACAGTTGTTGCTACTGTTTCGCTTTATCGACTAACAGTAGCTCGCCCGTGTTTTTTTTTTTTTATTTTCTTTGCATCCGGAGACATAAAACGCCATTTGGCCCTCTCTCGATGTACCTGTATCTAGGAAGTGTGATGTAACTGCTGGCTTCTTTCTCACACCTCACTCCACGAAAACAATTTTGCTCTGTAAACAGAAACTCCCGCTCCAAAACAAACAAACAAATCAAGTATCTTATTTCATAAGCCATAGGGTGGGTTTAGAAAAATAATTAGGGTTAATTAGGGTGGGTTTAGAAAAATAACAGAAAAAAAAGGCCTAAAAATGCACTTTTTTGTCATATGGTGAAATTCAATAGAAATTTTTGAAAATTGAAGTGGGAAAACCGAAGAAAACAGTTCTGGCTTCACCTATAGCGAATTTCAGCTGTCCATAGAGTTAAAATTATAGAATTTATTACTGGGTCACCAGACCTCTGGATACAAAACTACGGTTGGATCAAATTCTTCTCTCATCTCTCCAGGTGAAGAGGGTTGAATTTCCCACCGCATGTTTCTGTTGGATTTGAAGATGCGTGCAACATTAAACTCTTATTATTTTTATAATCAAAACGTTCCATATTTGTCCATAGTTTTAACGCTTTCTGAGTAACATAAATGGACACCATTTCTTCCTATTAGAAATTTCACAGTACTTACAAACATAGATGCTGTGTGCTGGGTACCGATGCTAACAGTGAATTCTATGAAAATCCAACCATTTTCACTTATGACCGGTACGGTACGTTCATGAAGAGAACAAGTGCCCCATACTTCTGTCACTGTGCTGTACTTTTGGAGCAACACCCACTCGGGGGGAGAAGGCGGAAATATTTCTGGTCCCCGAACGTGCAGTGGAAGTCACACCCGTGGGGCGTCAGCCCTCCGCTGGTCGCCTGTCATCTAACAGCCGGACGTCATTTGTTGGAGCGGAGTGGACAGACGTCCGGGTCCATTTGGCCTTTGTCCAGTCTGAAGGCACAACCCTACCAAAATAAAGTTTCATCCGTACCACCTCCATAAATCTAATGTTTTATATGAGCAGGGCTCCAAAAGCGACAGTCCCAAAGTTGTTGTTTGAACCATCGAACTTAACCAGAACAGTACACAGGGGTAAGCAAAAGGGGAGAGGCAGATACATATACGGATCTAGGGGAAAAGCACAAAGAGTTTTGTTTTTGAGTTTGTTGGAGTTAAGTTTGAGAGTGGAAAGTCGAGAGTCTGAACAATAGAGTAGCAAGATCGAGACCCTTTTTCTTATCGGGGTATTAAGATTGTCCAAAAAGAAGTTTGGAGGTTGTTCACAGAGAGTGTAAGAGAAATAATCAGCCAGAGAAAAAAAAGAGAGGAGGAGGGTGTTTGCATCTCCTGAGTAAAAAGTACAGTCCTGATTCTAAGAAAACGGAAGAAATAGGAGTAGATCCAGAGCCAAAGATGAAGGAAGAAGAAATGACCCAGATGGATGATCTTCCCAGAGTTTCAACTTCAGAAGGGTTGACTTACTAAGTCCGGTAAGTCAACCTTCCTTGTCTAATTATAAAACTGAACTAGACAGTGTAAAAAGCGAACCTATCCCATGCTTATTTTCCCTTACACAGACTTCTCTCCTCCTAGTAACTTACCTTGTTAAATATAGAGAATAAGTGATATCTTGAACTTAAGGACTACACATCACATTATAATTTTAACATTACGATCGCATTATAATTGCTCTGCTACAAACGTCATTATTAACTTATATGAACCACTGAGGTGTTACAATCTCAATTGGGTATACTTGGAGTTTCCTACAGCAGACAGCAAGCACGAAACTACATGAAGAACAACACTACTGTTACTGACCCGCTGGTAAAATGACATTAAGACGTTAATTGTATATTAATGTAAAGATGAGTAAGCCCAATTTTATGAGCCATATTCCAAAAACTTTGTCTGTTTATTAAGTGTATATGCAACTTGTCTTGTGAAATAAACCAGGTTTTGTTTATCGACATTTACCTCATGATTACTCTCTGATGACACATGATTCTTTGAATGGATTACTGATAAAGAACCATAGTTAAGGCGGCGCTTTTGGTTCCAGTGAAATAGAAAGGAGCAAAAGGTGAAAATCACAACGCGATCTTTGATGTTGCAGGCTTGCTCAACGTCCATCTCAGTAAGTTTTCAGAACACAGGATCTTTGTCTTAATTTAAACTGCTAGACATTCATATGAAAGCCAGGTTTCTCTGGATGTAAATATTAGTGTAAACTCTTGCAAAGACCATTTAGTTCCCAGCTAATCTTGAACAACTAACACATCACACCATAACCGAGAAGCTTTGGAACATTGGCAAGCACACACTATAACGGAAAAAAAGCCTGCGCAACAGTTCCCTTAAATATATTTAAATATTTTATCAAAACACATATGCGAAATATCAAACATATGCCATCATTAATTTAATGACTATTCAAGTCTTAATTTGATCAAATACATTAAAAATCCTTCCTATGAAATCTCAACGCCTTTTACGGTTAGATTACGATTTAACATTTTCTTCATCCGACATGATGCAATTTCCTGCTTTTTGGGTTTTTATTTCATTCAATCTATATTTCCTACACATCTCTTGAATACCGTGCATACTAAATATAATATAGTATGCACGGAATTCAAATACATTTAGTATAACGACTAAATTTAATATGCACGGAATTCAAATATATTTAGTATGCAGATTAAATTTAATTTAGTATGCAAGTAATTCAAGTTTATAATTTTGATCTTTATTTCGTTATTAAGTAAACAGGACAAACTGTATTTCGCTTTGAGAAAATTGTGGGTCCATCGAGCATTTGTAAGATTTAGATTTAGAGTGGTAAAAATAAAAAGCTAGTTCAACTTCAAAGGAGTCAGTTGGTCACAGGTAAACACATGGCTTACAAAGGCTATATATCAACGTACAACTAAAGGAGATACCACCCCAAGTCTGCGCTACCGCTCCCAAGCCTTTGTTCAAAACCTTTGTACGACATGTGTCTGCACTACCCCTCCCTAGTCTTTGTTCAAATGTAGAGTGACAAAAAGCAAAAGATAACTCACCTTCAAAGGTGTCGGTCGGGAACGGGTAGACACATACGTGCAAAGGTTATATTTCATCACATAACTAAAGGTGATACCAATCCCAAGTCTTTGTTAAATTTAGAGTAGTAAAAGCTAGTTCAACTTCAAAGGTGTTGGTTGGGAACAAGTAGAAACATGCCGTACAAAGGTTATATAACAACACATAACTAGCGCTGGTATCGTTCCCAAGCCTTTGTAGTGACAAAAAGCAAAAGATAACTCAGCTTCAAAGGTTACCTTCAAAGATGTCACACCCACCCTTACTGATGAGTAAGGATTTCGCTCTCATACCATAGTAATTTCCTATTGGCTGTGACATTCACATACTCTTGAATCTAAACACTGATTGGTTGTCGTCAAATGTCGTTTCAATCCACGAGTTTGCTTTAAAAAGGGGTCAATACGACCACAATTCTCACTTGCCTTTTTCCTATTACAAGCGATCAAAATGAGTTGTGAAGATATTTTCTTTGGTGAGGATGTAGACTCTGAGTTCAAAGAGGAAGTTATTAGGATAGAAAAGGATTATGAAGAAGCTATGATGGTTGAGGCGGAGTTAGAATTCTGCCAAACTTGGCTGTATTCTAGTGTGAGTATTTCTTTTTTCATTACTGAAAAATTTTTTATTTGATTTTTTAAAAAAATATATTTGTAGAATTATTGTTTGGTAACTGTGTTTCTTTACGTTACTCTTTCAGAATGCGGAGTTCTTTGGCAATGGTGATGACGGCATTGAGCATCGGCCCGGATGCTCGCATGACACCATGTTAGAAGGTGTGGGGGTAGAAGAATTGGAGGCTGAGAGTCCGTCAATACTGGATGGTTTTTTGAACGTTGACGAGGATGTAAGTATGCATATAGATATATATATATGTAGGTTAGGTTAGAAAAATTTAAATAAAAAACTTAAATAACTATTATAATAGTAAAATAAAAATAAAGTACGAAAATAAATTATATAAAAAATTACTCCCCATGGGTATTACGGGACATACATAAGAGGCCTTAAATCAATAACAAAATGCGCATTTATACAACATGGAAGATAATACAAATAAGAATTACATGCTGTACGGGTATCACAGCAAAAATTGCACCCCGGGACCGAATTTGACCACGCGGGACCCGTCTCTTCATAACAATGGTCACTTAGCATACAATGCCGTCACACCACATGGGAGCAAAGGAAGCAAAGAAACAAATACCCAAAAACGACTAAAAGATGAAAATATCGGGCTACACATAAAACAACCCAAATTCAAAAAATGTAACAGCAAACTCTGTAAAACCTGTCCCTACATGCACGGACACCATCTAAACTCTAAAGAAGCACCAACATTCTGTCACACCAAAAATGTAATCTACCTAATTACATGCGGGATATGTGGGATACAGTACATCGGACAAACAAGTACGGAGCTCCACCTTCGTATGAACCTTCGCAGATCACAAATAAATAAATTTGATGAAAACGCTGCAACAGACGCTCAAAGCAGGACAGACAAATACAATAACGAAATCGAATACAGACATTTCAAAATGCATGACTTCGCCAACGTATCCATTGCCATTCTAACTATTATAGATAACAACACACAAAGAGGAATCATAGAAGATATGTTCATTCTTTTATATAAATCCCTATATCCCTATGGATTAAACAATAGATTCAACGGAAGGAACTTCGCTTTCACCAGCCCAGAAACATGTACTTACAGCATCTTCCAGATCAGCAAAAAGTGGCAATATAACGGGATTAAAAACGTAAAATTACAGGAATACAACAAAAACAACAGCAAAATACCAGTAAATATCAATGATTTCGAAAAACTATTAACAGAATGGGACACAAACCCCATAAACATCAAAAATATACACAACATACTTTTCTCTATTAAATTAAGCAAACTTAAAGCACTTAGCAAAATATACCAAAAGCAAAAGACACAGAACATACACCTCAACAATATACTTGAAGATATATTTAAATTCAGAATAGGCATAAATTTCAACGAACACACTAAAAAAGAGTACTGCATAATCAAATACCAAAACCGTTTATACGACACAGTTAGTATAAGGAATATCATAAATAACAACAAATGTTACCTACCCATCAAAAACACACAAATAAACATCAGATACAGATACACCAAGCCAATAGGACTAACTATCTGCAATTACAAAAACACCATTAATAATATGAATGAAGGAGAACAACCTTGTCACTGCCAGGAAAGTAGATATAAAAAATTCATCAATACACATTACAATCATATAGTAACAGGAGACCTCAATATCATCGAAGACAAAACACTAAGAGAAACAATGAAAAAGGGTACAAAATTCAGACCCAACACCCCAATTAGGTTGGAAAATATTAAAAAATCAATATACACAGATCTGTTACAATTTGCATTCAAAGCCGCATACAAAAACAATGAACCCATAGAATCATTCCAAAGTTGGATAAACGCCAATACTGAAAACATACTAGACCATTTCAAGGAAAACATAACAAAACAAAAACATCATATAAAAAACAATCACTTAAATTTAAAAAATATCAACAATAAAATCAAAGAAATACAAAACAAATTTGTTATAACTAGAACCGACAAAGCAAACAATAATTTCAGTATCATTTGCAAAAGATTCTACATAGAAGCCATCAAAGAGGAATTACATGACAATGAAACTTACAAGTAGTAGTAGTAGTAGTAGTAGTAGTAGTAGTGGCACTTGATGCAAGAAAGCAAGTGTAGGAGCTTATGCAGCATCAGCCAAAAAAAAAAAAAAAAATCACACCATACCCTCCAAATGCCTGTCCAGTTCCTCCTTAAATTTATTTAACCTATCAACTTCCACAACGACAGATGGAAGTTTGTTCCAGCAATTAACCACCCGCTGGCTAAAGGCAAATTTCCGCACATCTATTCTACATCTGTCCTTTCTTAATTTGAATTTATGCCCCCTAAGGTTCGTTATCTGAACAAGTGGAAGAATCCCATCAGATTCAGCGTGCTCAACCCATTCAAGGCCTTATATACCTCAATCAGATCACCGTGCAGGTGCCTAGTCTCCAGCCACTGCAATTTACAGAACTTAAGCCTCTCTTGGTAAGAGGATCCCTTCATTCCCCTCACCAATCTTGTTGCCCTTCTCTGTACACGCTCAAGTAAATCTACATCCTTCCTAAAATGAGGCCTCCAGACCTGTACGCAGTACTCAAGGCGTGGCCTGACCATGAGGGACAATCACCTCCTTTTCCCTGCTAGCAAAATTCCTATATATCATTGACAAAACCCCATGACCTGCCCTAGCAGCCTGTCTACATTGCTCAGAAAACTTCATATCTGACTGCACAATTACTCCCAGGTCTTTTTCATTTTCTACCACCTTAAGTGTAGTACCACACAGTTGGTACGTTTCTCTGGGGTTACTTCTACCCATATGCAGTACTTTGCATTTGTCAAGGTTAAACTTCAGTTGCCACTTCTTAGCCCATCTGCCCAAATTATCTAGATCCTGTTGCAGTAGCACACTGCTATTACTGTCATTAACAACCCTGCCAACCTTCGTGTCATCTGCAAACTTCGACATTAAGCCTGATATACCTTCATCAATATCATTGATAAATACTGTATACAAAACAACAGTGGACCCAACACCGAACCCTGTGGGACTCCACTAATAACATTAGTCCACGAAGAGCAGCACCCATTGATTACCACCCTCTGTCTTCTCCCACTTAACCATCCTTTTATCCATTGTAGCAACTTACCCTTAATACCATTCTGCTCCAATTTGTACAGTAGTCTTCCATGCGCAACAGTATCAAAAGCTTTCCTGAAATCCAAATATATGATATCAAAATTATTTTTTGCATCCAGTTCCTTTGTGACCACATCATAATACCCTATCAAATTTGTCAGACAAGACTTTCCCTTAACAAACCCATGCTGTGTCTGAATTATTGCTGCAGTCTTTTCTAGATGATCCTGCAATGCATCTTTAACCAGTGACTCCATTATTTTACCCGGAACAGAAGTTAAACTAACTGGTCTGTAATTACTGGTGTCACCCTTCGAACCTCCTTTGTGAATTGGGGATACATTTGCACATCTCCAGTCCGTGGGAACCTCCCCTGAATCCAAGGATGCTCTCATAATTATGGCTAAGGGTTTGCTTAGTTGCTTTGCCGCCTCCTTTAATATAACTGGATAGATCCCATCCACCCCAGGTGCCTTTCTTATGTTTAACTTCAACAATTTCTCCTCCACTTTGCTCTCAGTTATTACAAAATCATTAAGCACCCTGCTACAATTTGATAACCTTCTTCCATTTTCAAACTGTAATAATTCCTCACGTGTGAATGTAGATGCAAAATACTCATTCAGTGTGTTTGCTATCTGAGCAGGATCATCAACAGTCGAACCATCGATGTCAAGTGGACCAATCATATTCATCCCCTTCCTTTTAGAGTTTATATAAGTAAAGAAATCCTTGCTGTTTTTCTTAGCATCTTTTGCCAAAGATTTCTCGTAATCCGCCTTTGCCTACCGAACCTCCTTTGTGACCTGATTACAGACTAGCTTATATCTGCTACAGGCTTCTGCGTCGCCTGATAATTTATATGCATCCCATGCATTTTTCTTCTCTGTCACGAGTCTCATTAGTTCATTTGATAACCATTTAGGCCTAAACCTTGAACAATATTTCTTCATCGGTATGAAAAGTCTAGTAGCTTCCACGATTAATTCCTTGAATGCTTCCCACTTAGAATTTACTGTTTGTAACATCGTCATCCTTGAATGCTTCCCACTTAGAATTTACTGTTTGTAACATCGTCAGTTGATCCCACTGTACAGAATTTAAAAACTGTCTGAGACCACTGTACTCCCCTTTACGGAAGCAAAAACCCTTTCCTTTACCCCTGACGGTAGTTACCTCTTTAAGTAAATCCCACATCAGTACACTGTGATCACTGCCACCTAGTGGTTCCTTTATCTGCAAATTCGTAATACACGAATGATCACTGCTGATAACCAGATCAAGAGTATTACTTTCTCTGGTTGCCTCTCGAACATGCTGCTGCAGAAAACAATCATCCAATAAATCCACAAAAGTCTGACTAGTGTGTGAGTGACCAACCCACAAGTTCCAGTCAATATCTGGGAAGTTAAAATCCCCCATTATAAGACATTCCGATTTACTGGCCCACTCTATTTCTCTGTACAATTGTTCATTGTACTCATTCGAGTCATTAGGCCTATAACACACTCCTACTCTTATTTTTGCTTTCGCAGTGCTTATGTCACACCAAACTGACTCAACAGTGCACTGTCCATCTATATCAACTGGATGCACTTCTTTTGATTTTATGTTTTTCTTAATTAACAGCATAACACCCCCTCCCTTTCTGTCCTGTCTATCCTTTCTGTACACATTGTACTCCCCAAATTCCAGTTCTGCATTCCTTATATCTTTGTGACACCACGTCTCTGCTATCCCAACAATATCCGCCTTTGATGTCTTGACCAACACTTCAAATTGGCTATGCATAAAAAGCTTAAAATTAAAATAGACAGGATGCAATACCCCTACATATATTGGATTCCAAAATATCACAAGATTCCTACGGGAAAAAGATTCATTACTTCAGGCAAAAGCAGCTATATCAAATATACCAATAAAATCATGGAAGACAAATTAAAAAACATCACCAAAGAAATTAAAAACACCAGAATTATCAACAACAACAAAGAATATTTGGATTTTTTAAAAGAACAAAACAATAATATTAGAAGTATAAACACATACGACTTCAAAAACCTCTTTACAAACATATCGCACGACAACCTAATGGAAGTACTACAGAAATATTACCAAAAATATCACAGCATACTACAATGCAAAAAACAATACTGGAATGACCTCACAAAAATCAGCGTCAAAGGAAATTACATTCTAATGGGAGGCAAAGTGTATATACAATGCAGGGGGATAGCTATGGGATCCAGCAGTTCTTGTGCCATGGCTAACCTCTACCTGCACTATTATGAAAGTAGCATTACGGACAGTTTAAAATTCTACAGATACATTGATGACGTAATCGTGTTCAACCATGACAACTTTATAAACGTAGCAAAGAACAATTACCCAGCAGACCTTAAAATTGAATGTACAAATCCGGATAACAACCAAAAAGCTGTCTACTTAGACAGCGAAATTGCCATCCACCCAGACAAAATATATACGAATCACCATGATAAAGGAGACCATTTTAATTTCGAAACAATAAAACTCACACACTGGGAAAGTAACATAGCAAAGCATATACATGGTAATACCATAAGAAATCAGACAAACAGACTATTACAAATATGCAACAATATAAATAGTGGAAATATAGCCATTAAAAAACTCATTATAACGCTGGATAGAAACAAAATTCCCAAACAATACAGTAGATATCACGTAAGAACTGCCATATACGTATGCAAATATTAGAAAACACCATCCCAATGTAGACCCATATACTTTTATCAAAAGCCAACTAAAAATATAATAGTAATTACTCAGAAGAGTATCCCCTTATTTACTAGGTTTATTGCACTCAGGCGAGGCTCGTCGCCTGACTGCACTACAACCTATTGCCAAAATTAAACCCCCCCCCTCCCATAGTAAGAGGCTGTATATATGTATATAGTTTTGCCTCATGACAAACAAGTGCTGTTACGCCTTGGAAAAGCGGTACCGGCACTGTCCGAGGTAAGGCATAAAATAAATGTAAAAATAATGTAAATACACAACTAAGTTAAGTAAAGTAAATTCATTGAACCAACCACCAAAACACAATAATAGACCTTGGCCTTAATATCCGGGACTTCGGCCAACACACCATCTGCACATATGTGAAACGTTAACGCGACAGCGCCATAAAAACAGCGCCATAAAAATAGCCATCCATAAAACCAGTTAAAAGTGGGAAATTTTCCTTATTTCGACTCTACGACCTTCACTGAAACACATCAAGTAGGATGGGAAACTTTCCTTTTTCGACACTACGACCTCCACTTAAACACATCAAGTAAGTAAAGTTATTGCAATATTTTTATTATTAAAAAACTTACCCGTTGGGCTTTGTGTATTCTATCACAGTTGCTGGTTAGATGATGGGAAATTAATTTGGTTAAATATAAAAAACGAATTTAAATAATAACAATTAGGAATTATATAAACAAGGGTCCAAAAATTAGAAATTAGTACTGAAAAAATAGCAAAGCTGTGATAGATACAAACAGAAACGGGTAAGTAAGAAATGCATTACATCGAATGGACTGTCAATCCTCTCAAAGCCCCCGATGAAGTAGGGGATTGACGTACATGTGATGTAATACTGAAATGTATAAGAATGTTTAATATAATATTTTAAAGTAGTATTGATAATTTGCTTATTGCTATAGTTTTTCATTAATAATTGTATGACATTCTATTAGCAATACGTAACAAGTTGAAGAATCCTAAATGTATAGGCCATGGTAAATTAAGATAACCGAGATTAGGCTATCGTAAAGAACAGTTATGTATTTACTAAAATACCTATGTGTAAAAAACACCTGTAATTAACAAAATTAATACAAAAGAATAACAAACCACAAAGATAAGACAAAAAAAAAATAATAAAAATAATAATAATATATATATATATATATTTTTTTTTGCGAAAAACAAATCCCCTAAATCTTATGCGACGCTTTTTTTTTTTTTAATTTTACATGGAAGAAAGAGAAGCAGCCACACAAGAAAGTTTTGAGCAATACTACAAAGTACAGGATGGAGTTGCGCGCTATTCCAAGAAATACCGGACCTTATTTAAAACTTATGAGGTCCGGTTTACTAACATTGCAAATTTAGCAGACGGGGATCTGTTTTTTTCGAACTTTCGACGGATGCTAGAAGAGATAATCGCCAATTTAGGCAATCAAGGCGATTATTCCCATGTTAGGCTGTGTTTAGGTGCACCCAGTCTAAAAAATCCCATAAATTTACCATTCATGCCCCTGACAGATCTAACGTTTGACCGCGTGATGACCGCATTCATAGCAGTCGACCAGTCAAATAGTGAATTTATGATAACGGACGACTTGAGTCTGGACGTAATTCTTATTAATATCACCAATAGGGGGAGGGTGGCAATCGTTCTGAGAATATAAAAAACAGGGCAATGTTGAATTTGAATGACTTTTAAAAAAAAAAAAAAAACTGTCATTCAAATCAACAATACCGATAGTTTGTCTTGCCACAGCCTTAGCTGTCGGTATTTCTGCCCATCAGGACGATGTTAAAACATACAGACAGGTGCGAGAGGATAAACGTAGTATGCAAACTATCAGGGCTACAAATTTACATGGAATTGCAGGGGTTGCTTTAGAAAGTTGTGGCTTGAATGAAGTTGAACTGTTTCAGCGTGCGATCCCTGATTACTGACTTGTGGTAATTTCCGCAGAGTGTGGCTTTGAAGTTGCATATCGGGGCCCCGCTGCTGATAAACAGATATTTCTTCTCAACCACGACGGACATTATAATCTTGTGCGATCTTTGAAAGCTCTGTTTGGCAGTGATTACTATTGTCACCCCTGCCTTAAAGTTTTACCTACTCGCGAGAAATTAACCACTCACAATTGCTCTTTCAAGTGCAATAGATGCAGAGCTATCGCCGTTCATAATGAAGACAACCTTCTCTTGTGTAATTTTTTTAATCGCTTTTTCCAAGGCGAATCATGCATGAACGCTCACAGGGCAAACAAAACTTGCTCTGAAGTGCATCGCTGTACCATTTGTATGTGCACTTTTCTTACCAACAGCACACAAATGCATCAATCCCGACTTCTGTAGCCACTGTAAGACTGCACAAAACACAACATTGTTTTGTTCAAAAACATGAGGACCCGAAGCACGATGTTTCTGTTGTTTACTTTGACACAGAAACAGTCTTGCTGGACGGCGAACACGTGGCTGTGCTCTGCGTTGCTTCTTTTGGCGACCAGGAACGCGTTTAGTGGGGCCGAAATTGCATGATGGAGTTTTTGGATGAGCTGTTAGGAGTCTGAGAGACCTTGAAACGAGGTAGTGATGGCCGAAAACTTCGACACACAGAGTCAAAATATAAGAATGTGCGAGTAATCGCCCACAACCTTCGTGGTTTTGACGGTTACTTTGTGCTTTCTTATATTTTCGCGAAACACATAGTTCCACACACGATCTACGATGGGTCGAAGATTTTGGGCATCTTTCTGTCATCGTTAAACATAGACTTCTTGGACTCTTATTCATTTCTAGCAGTTCCACTCCGAAAGCTGCCATCGATGTTCGAGCTGCCAGAGGTGCGTAAGGGCTTCTTCCCTCATGAATTCCACACGATAGATACATTAGATTATGTGGGAGCTTTGCCCGATCAAAAATATTTTAAACCGGAATTCATGATCGAAGAAACCCGTACGGAATTCGTGTTATAGTACCAAGAGAAGTCACGAGATACGTACAACCTGAAATGTGAGCTTTTGGCCTATGATGACGTGAGGGTTTTGCGAGATTCTTGCAGTAAGTTCCGTTCTCTCTTCATAGCAGTCTCGCAAGTTGGCCCTTTCTGTCAGGACATTACTATCGCTGGTGCATGTAGCAGGATCTTCACCAGAAACTATTTAGAACCAAACACAATGGCTATCCTGCCACCTGGCGGCTACATAGGGAGCAACACAGAGTAGGAAGGCGTTGGCTTGGCTTTCTTGGCAAGAACAACAGAACATTAAAATTCAACACGCTCGATCACAGGGAGGGGAAGTTAGAGTAGGTCCTTTTTTATTAGGTGGGGTATGTGATAGCACCGCTTACGAGTTTTACGGGTGTTACTATCATGGGTGCAAGAAGTGTTTTCGATCTAGCACTATACACACACACAGAGAAACAAACCTATGGGCATCCTATACTCTGAAACCATGGACCGCGAGGCCTTCATTAGGTCTCAAGGATATGATGTGGTTTCCGTATGGGAATGCCAGTTTGACACCCAACAGAAAAACGACCCGGCCATGAAAGTTTGTTGCAGCATTCATAACGCACGAATCATTACACCACGTAGTGCTCTCAGAGGCGGTAGAGTTGACTGTTTTAAACTTTACCACCAGGTGGCGGATAACGAGGAGATTCACTATGTGGATTTCTGTTCGTTGTATCTGTGGGTTTGCAAATACGGCGTATTTCCCCGCGGCCACCCTGAAGTCATTCTTAGCGACTTTGACTATAGTCACAATGCATACTTTGGTATTATCCATGCTAGGGTGACAGCGCCCGAAAAGGAGTTCTTACCCATCCTCCCAATAAGCTCCAATGGCAAGCTAGTGTTCCCACTATGTGGTGCTTGTGACGAGCAGATGTCGCCCACTTGTAATCACGAGGATCGGAGTTTTTCGGGGATCTGGTGCACGCCTGAGTTTTACCTGGCCGTTGAGAGCGGTTATAAAATTGATAACATCTACGAAGTTTAGCATTTCAAAGAGAGCCATAAGTCTTTATTTGGTGGCTACATACACACCTTCTTGAAAATCAAACAGGAGGTGTCGAGGGGGTTGAACACGACATGCACATCTCCGAATTTAAAAGTAGGGAAGGTATCTCTATGGATAGACACGAAATAAAGGCGAACCCCGCTAAACGATCGCTCACAAAATTATGTTTGAATTTATTGTTGAGTTTGCTTCGACTGGTCCCAAATCTTACTCCTTCCACACCCGAGGGGGTAAAACGGTGACCAAATGCAAGGGCGTGACATTTAATGCCAAAAACGCGAAGCTAGTCAACCTGAACGTTATGATAGCTGCAGCAAAAGGCGAACATGTTGATGTTTCTGTCGAAGTACCATTTTCTGTCCGGAGAGACAAACATACTTCTCGTCTCCTTGAGTCCTCAGTAACAAAAAGGTTTGGATTTACTTTCGCTAAACGTGTGGTAGGAGACGACACACGCACTTACCCTTATGGATATTTCCAAGACACATAGTGAAAGCTAACCACCTAATCATCAAACTGTCAACATTAGGAAAAAAACCCAGTGAAATCCATGTTTTTGACACTAAGCAGTTTCAGTGGCTACCTCTGGTGACGTCTCCTTTTTTTGAGGATGTTGGCGAGGTCGATCGGGCACGTACTTCCCCATCCTATTCCCTCCGACGTCACATTCGTGACAGCACTCGGGTGGGAATCGCAGGGCGCTGGGGGGATCGTGGCACCCCTCTCACCCGTCATGAAGTGTCGGGCGCGTTTAGATGGAGGAATGCACACAACCCTTTTTCGTGTTGTCACGAATGGCTTCATGGAAAAGACAACTTCCAAAAAAACACCTTTTTATAACGAAATTCTCAGTTTTTTTTTTTTTTTTTAAAGGGGACAATGTTTCGTTTTTCTGGAGACGTCACCTTCTGTCTTTACCGTTGCTAGTCCTGCCGCTCGCATCGGCATGCAAACACACATAAATACTTGGTCCAGACTCGCGCGCGATCATTTACACAATGTTCAATCACCCCTTCACAGCGATAGTCTCGGGGGCAACACAGAGTGGAAAGACAACGTTTGTGTTGTCGCTATTAGAAAATAGTGAAAATTTAATTTCGCCAACACCTCAAAGAATTGTCTATTGCTATTCAGAACTTCAAGATATGTTTCGGTGTTACCCACAAATCGAGTTCGTTGAGGGTTTAAACATCCCCGAATTCGACCCAACAGTAAACAATTTACTTGTTTTAGATGATCTCATTAACCAGGCAAAAGATAGTATTGTTGTGTCAGAGATATTTATAAAGGGATCACATCATAGAAATCTGAGTGTTATTTTATTAACGCAAAACCTGTTCTCCCAAGGTACAGTTCCGTACTATTAGCTTGAATTCGCACTATCTGATTGGTTTTAAAAACCCCCGCGACTCGAGACAAATCTCGCATCTAGCAAGTCAAGTGTTCCCCAGAAAGTTACGTGTTTTAGTCAATATATATAAAGATGCAACACGCGATCCGCATTCATATTTGCTGTGTGATTTTTGTCAGAACACTGATGATAGACTGAGCCTGCATTCACACGTGTTGCCAAACGAAGGATCTACGATCATTTGCCTACCCATATGGCAGTGCGTCTAAAACGCAACGCTAACTTTATAAAGTATCTGTCGGAAGTTCGACAGAAACAGGCAACCGCTCTATTAAAGAGTTCAGACCAAGTTGACTAAGGAATCCTTGAGTTGGCCAGGAATTACAAATTGCATTGCAGGAGATAGCGGTTCGAATTGTCTCATTATCAATAGTCAGCCCTGTTTACCCTATCGAGTTTGGCTAGTTCCCGACTTCACACGTGTGTATGAAGTCCGAAAGATTGAAGGAGTTACTTGTAAATACATAGTGGAAGTTCAATCACACGCTAATGCAACTGTTGAGATGTTGTCATTAAAGAATTTCGCTATCACACGAAATAACATTGAAATCCAAGTTCTAGGAGCATTTGATCAACCCACCGACATTCTCGAACACCATTTAATTCTGAGAGTTGGTGATAGTGCTGAAGCCTATCTAGACCAAGCAGCTCTGGTATCTCGACCAAAATACGGAGAGATTGGTGACATACAAGCGAATTATAGCGTGGCAAAACATTTTATTTTTGATGACGGAATGATACAGTGTCAATACTATGAAGAGAAAGTCCGTTGTCAAAAAAGCGAGTCTTATTTAGAACAAATGGTAGCCAGCAAAATTAACAAGTTCCCGAAAACGCAAATTTCTCATCAGCTAGAAGTTGAGCCTTTTGGTAGGCTCCCATCAAAAATGCTGCAATCAGCTCCATTAACATTAGACTTGTCGTTTCTTGGATTCGAATTTTACTTGGAAACACACAGTTTGTCCAAAGTTTGTTAGCGAGATTACCAAACCGATCGGATGTTTTGCATGTGATACACTGGCTACACTTACTTTTCAAGCATTTTCGATGTCTTTCTGGAACAGTTTCTGTAAACTTTCAAAGCATATTAGTGGCCACAAGATCAGTTAAGCTAACTCAAGAAACAAGTACATACACTATTCAATTCAAGACTGATATTAAATGTCATAATGAGAACTTGTGCCTAGTCGAACGAACTATTACAGCCTGTAATGACATAGAATTCTGTTTAGAAGAACCAGCATTACAAGTAAACCACAAACTTTTCACAAGTTTCACACATAGCAAGTTACGCATCAGGACTGTCGCCATGGACAGTGTGGTTCCACCAATTAATTGGTGGAGGCCTCATTTCATGGATTAAAATACCTATTATACTCCTTTCTATGGCCTTATTAGGATCATTTATTGTCTCATCATGCTTAGCTTGTTTTCGCAAATAAAATAAAATAATAAATAATAAGAATAATATTAGATAAATGAAATTCAATGTGCGAAGAGTAATAAAAGAAAAAAAATGAGAACAGTAAATGGATAGTACGAATGTGAAGAGTAAATGACAGTAAATGTCCTCCTGCTTGATTCCAACTTAAGAGGTAAACAAGTGTAAATGAAGCAAATCTTTGTCTAAAAGGAAAGAGTGAGAAGTGTAAATGAAAAAAAAAAAAGATTAATTTAGCACCTATTTCTCTTGTTTCTTCCCATTCATAGTTTCAGTAATTAAGAAGCTCTGGTTGTGTGTATTGAGCTGACTGAAGACCTTCCCTGACACTTCCTTGCGTTGGTTTTGGAAGGGTGCAGCACCCTCTTCCCTTTCTCAGAATACCTGCCAAGATCATATTAGAGCGCAGCTGGTATTGACACCAAGGAAACTTGCCAGGTACTGCCGAAAACGTGAGGCAGTAAGAATGCGCGTTGTCAAGAGGAAACGTGAAGACGACAGCTCCTTAGAAGGTCGCCTTTCCCGTCATGCCACGGAGCAGCAGCAAGTAGAGGATACTTGACCTACTCTGATTAGGCTTATCCCATTCCAGATTGCCACTATGAGTCGCTCTCTTAAGACGCTCGAAGTCCCTTTTAAAAATTGGGCATTTTTGGATGCCCGTTTTACTCGAGATATTCAAGAGTCAGGGTCAGTGGAAGAACTTGCCATAATTACAGTAGATAATTAAGATAGTGCTTTCCTTCTCCAGCCAGGAACCCTCTTCTCCCCAGAGTTCGATTCATGGCTCAACCAGCTTCTTAGAAGTTACCCCGTGATTCTCACAAATGGGAAAGAAAAGGCACGGCTTCTTCGAGACTCCCTACTTTTCAAGAGTCTTGAATATTAAAGATTTCTCCTGCCCGGCTCAAGACCGTCTCCCTGCGGTCAGAAACCACCATTTTAGATGCCCTTGGGTCATCAGGAAAAGTTTTGTGCGGTTCACTCAGTCGGGGTCCTCACTCAGTGTGCAGAGTCCGAGGGCCTGATCCAGTTGCGCAGTGAAACCAGCTCAATTGAATGGTGGAAGTAATCCTCTCTGGACTGTTTAAAGGAGTATCCCAGGAGGATCAATTGTTTGCTTAAAAAAAATAATAATAATAAAAATAAATAAAATCTCTTCTCTAGACAAATAGAAAAACTATATTATCCTGTAGTAGTTAATATGTATTTTTGGCTATCTTGTAACAAATAGTAAATTGTTTAATACTGTTTAAAATTAATTGTTGACCAACTATGTACTAAATGGTTGTGTATATATATAAAAAAAAAATAATAATAATAATAATGTATGTGTAAATTACTTTATTAAAAATAAATATCTATGTTGTTTTAATTGTATGGATAACGGGTAGCATTGTAGCACCTGTCAAATCAACTATGCACTTTATAAAATCATTGTTTTATAAATGGGTTAAGTATGTTACCCAATTCTTTTATAGTATAACCATCATAAACATTTATGGTGTGTTTTGCTATCAAACCTTGAGAATATATCCTAAGGGATGACTATTCAATAAGATATTTAACCAATATGATTAATCAAAATATATAACTTTTCAAGTTGTTAGATTGTAGTGCATAGGTAATGGATTGTTTTTAGATACTGATTGTAAGGTGTAGTGTGTTTAATATCAAATATATATGTTGTTTGGCAAATCATATTAGAAATAGGGGCAAATACTAATATCGTGTTCCTTTGTTTCATGTTGTATCACCACCTTCAATGACGAGTGACAAGTGTCACAAACCAGCTACGTCTTTGGCATACCAAGAGAGGAAACTTTCACAGAACTTCCGCTCCAGTATTAGACAGTTTCATCCAGACTATGCTTGTCCTCAATCAACTGTCACAAACAGAGGAAGGTGATGCAGTAAAAGTAATAAAGTATAAATAGTGAACTCAAGAGACATTTACAGATACATCTAAGAACAATTGAACTCCCAAAAGCATGTGAACATTTATTGTGTTAATTATGAATGTAAAAAAAAAAAAAAATAACGGTATCACTTTGATACTAATCATTCTTAGATAACCTTCTTATTACATAGTAAGTTGTTACAAATTGATTTTTGATATAACTTAGATTAGAAAGAGTAACCCAATTATGTAAGAGAAGAAATGTGTGGTTTTTACCCTAGTCCAAGAACTCCATGCTAGTTTCGACGAATACTTACACGCCTTAAAATTTTGAGCACGTGAAATTAATTTTTCATGCTGCGCAAAGTCTTCTGGTTGGGGTAAGGTGTGTAAAATAACTTTATTTTACCTCTTGGACTTATCTTGATAAGTAATCCTTGTAACACCCAATACTTTGCCACGGCTGTATAAGTAAAAATTACTCCCCCCCCCCCCCATCGGAGAAGACTGCGTGGCTGTCCCCTGTAGCATGCAGGTGATGCCGCGCCCGTGAAACAGTATCGCCCCATCATGTGCCGCTGGCTAGCGGAGAGTGGTCATTATTCGCCCGAGGCAGCGACTGATGCATGTTTGCAAAAAGAGAGGAAGAGAGTGTGATGCAACACTCTTCAAGGAGGAAAGTCGCCCTGTAAGAGTCATACTACTGATGCCGACTGAATCAAGTATCAGCGGAATGTTTGGTAGTGGGGAGACTAAAAAGGGGAGAGATATGTGTCACATAAACTTCTCTGAAGCAACCCTGCACAAATATGCAAGCCCTCCATACCCCTTCATAAATATCGTCCCTGGTTGAGTCAGTTCCTAAAAGTGTCAAGCAAAAACCTTTTTTGCCCATCCGACACAATGAACACCTGCATATGAGAGGGAAAAGTAAAAAGGGGACAAACATATATATAGAGATGAAGAACAAAGGAGGGTGTTGGTTGGTTGGAGAGTTAGTCAGATTTCGGCTGCTGTCCGAGTGCTGGTCCATTTGGTCGTTCGTCGGAGTCCTCTCCTTGGACGTTTTCGTGGAGCCATTCGAGGCAGAGAGCAGTATTCCCTGATTTCGAAGTCGGACGAAATGATCCCCGAGATGAAGTCTTCGCCCCGACGCAGCTTGGAACTTTGCGGTAAGTTCGTCCAATCTTAACCAATAGAATTGCATATGATAGAAAGTCATATTTCTCTATACATTAATCAATCATATTATACCCACCTTTCTTCTCATTAAAGTAAGCTTCAAGATGTGTTTTGATGTGATTGTAACTGTAAAGTAACATTATCAAAGTGATACTATATTGTTTCCTATTATTTATCCAGCAATTACTTTGCTATTCATTTAACACTAAGAAAGGTGAATATCTATGTCATCGTTTAAAGGAAAGGAATCGCTGTTTGCCTAAATACATGAAGATACACAGACTTAATATGACAACCAAATTTCCCTTTAACATAGCTTAACAAACTGTCCCGATATTATTCTACAAAGTTTACTGTATGTTTGTATGTAATGTTGTGTAATAAACCATGTTTGTTCGCTAACTTTGCCTCATGACATTCTCTGGTTACACACGGACCACTGAATCCGAATTAAGAAAGAACCTTTATCGCAGCCACCCTCGAGGCTCTGTTATTTAAATAGAGAATCGTAGTGGAGAACATAACGCCTCCCGATGTTGCCAGTTTTATTCCACGAATAAAATTGAAGAACACTCAGTTATATGTCCTAATTCAAACTAGTAGACGAACACATTAAAACCCGACTCTCTGGACAATTATTTTAGTGTTGAGCATGCCAGAAAGTTGTATGGATAGTGTCGAAAGTTACCCCGCATGCCCGCACTATAACAGAGAAAAAGCGGCATTACAGTGAACAATTAAGGCCCTGAAAGAACAAAGGGCAGTAGACTGAATATTGTCGGACATTTCTTTGATCGTGATACCTGGAGATGGGACAGGTAGTAAATATGGGTCAAGTGCACGGATTAGAACTAGGACTGGTGTCTGGCGGTCGGCGATGGCAAGTTTGGTAGATCGTGTGAAATAAATCCACTAAGTTTAACCAGAGGTGGCGAAGATGACAGCGCACTTCAAAGTTACAGACAATCTGGGAAAATTACGATTTATTAAAATAAGAGGTTGAATTGTACATTGTTATTTTTTTTGGTTTTTTGGTTTTTTTTTTTTTTTTTTTTTTAGGAGCATTAGCAGCTAAGGCCATATTGCTCCGGGAAATGCGGTGGTCATTCCCTAACCTTTCCGCATCCTCCGTATTTGGTGGTGACGGGCTCGAACCCCAGTCTAATCAAGAAGCATGTGCTACTCACTGCTGCTCCTTCCCACCTGGCTACGGAGGCGGCTTATCATACATTGTAGATCCAGCTTGAGAAAAGTTAAAGGACGAATAGGACAGAAAGAAAGTTTGATAAAAAGAAGATTGGTTAAAGCGGAAAAATTGGGGCAGGCCTGACATATAGGGGCAGTATGTAGTTGAGATGAACAAAAAGGGAGAATGGGATGAAAAGCAGTAATGTGAGCTTCGAAAGAGTTTTTTTTTTTTTTTTTTTTTTAAATAGATGGAGCAAAGTCGTAGGCGGAGGAGTAACTTGATGAGAAGGAGCCAAAACCGAAGAATTAGTATCTAGAGCGGAAGGAGTGAAACCGGAGAATTAGTAGCTCGATGAAAGGGAGTGAAAACTAGGAATTAGTAGCTTGATAAAAAAGGAAGCAGAGAATGGAAAGTGGTCTGTATAAAGTGGAGAAAGGCCGAAGAAGGAAAGATAGCAGTCCCTGAAACGACGGAGTATGATCGTACCGCTAAGTGCCAGTCCAGATAGAACAGTAAGATCAGCAGAGTACCAGAATTGTGACCCCACACGTAAATTCGGCTAGAAGTCCGGAGATGAATGCCTTTGACATATAATATTGCCAGTCCCAACAAGGAGCTGATACTCCCAAAACAGAGGAGCTCGATTCAAAGAATTAAGTGCCTAGCATAAAGTATTCTCATTTACCCCTAAAGGACTGTAGGAACCCTAATAGTAGATTAGTGGAAGTTTAGAAAGATACTGTGAGATATATGTACAAATTATACACATAAGTAAAGATAAATTAATGATAGTAATGACTTTGATTATTGTATAACTAGACATATGTAGGAAGGCAAAGGAGAGAAATTGGATATATGTTATTAAGTTATTGTCAGACATATACGTATGATATATTTTGGAAGGAAGAAACACAAAGTAAGAGATAGCCTTCTAAAGGTAGCTGGGACAAGCATTAGTCCAGAAATTTATATCAAATGTATGATTTGTCCTAATTAGAGAAGTTTGTGATATTATAATCCCAGAGACAAAAAGGGGCACTAAATAAATCAGAAGAGCGAAATCCCTAAATCAGTTACAGGGTAAGAATTTGATTAAAAAAATTATGTTAACTAAACCTGATCATGTGTAAAGAAGAAGAAACTATAGCATTTTTTTGTAATGATATTGATTGTTGTTTAGAAGGGGATAACCTTGCTAGAGTAAACCAATGTACGTAATTGCATATATATAACTGATACTACATAGGAAAAATTGAATAATAATAGTATGTATGTGCCTGAGAGTTTATAATTTTCATGTTGTATATATAAGTGTAAATAACTATGTTATTTACACACATTCTTGAACACTCAGTCTTTCCGAAGGGAATTATAAATAATTGAGACGTTCCCTTGCTTCTGGAATTTTCCTGAAGAAATGTCAGATGCGTAAGTGGGGGAAATAAGATAAAGTGGACAAACACAAATAGGGGAACAAAACAAAATAAGAATAGAAACAAAGAATATTAAATTAATATTAAATAAAGAAAGAACACCAAAAAAAAAAAAAAACACCCACACATTATTCTAGCTCTTAAAACGACTGTAGCATCGATAAATAAATTTCGGAGTTGATAATTATGGATCTTTTAAAACAATATTGAGTTTGTCAGAGAAATAGTAGTATGAGTGAAATTCCTTCGTTTACTTTCAAAGTTTTATTTGAGACATTCCTTAAAATTTTATTACATTAACTAACAGCATATAAGACGTATATTTGTCTTTTAATGACTAAACTGACGAAGTGCTATGAGCAAAAAGCACTGTTGGATTCATGGACAGGGCACATGCCCCAATTTGTTGTTTTTCGGAAAATATACACCAATCCTTTCAAATTCCCTTTAACTACATTTTTTTTTTTCACTATTTACATAGGATTTGATCAAATTTTGCATTGTGCCCAGCTATTTTCAACTGACTACACTTGGCAACACTGATGCTAATACGATCGCATTATAGTGCACAAATTGATGCCCCTCCTCATTTTATCTGGATCCGCAACTGGGCATAAATATGCCGTTCATACAGATCTATACATAACCACGAAAACCTGATTACAGTAGCGACACTCTTAACAGAACAAAAAACGAATTTTGGATTTTCACCGATCCGATGTTTCTCCTGCACTGATGATGGCATCTAAACATTCACCGATGTTTTTAATTGAAATGTTTCTTCGTCACGGGTCCAATGCCAACGTTAAATGCTATTGCTGGTCATTAACAACCTTGTATATTGTTGCTAGACATAACCGGAAGGATTGGTGGATCTGTTGTTTGCCGCCAATGTGAAAGCATCAAATGGAACTTGGGTGAAACAAAAGTCCCCCGTTCTCAAGGTTAGGAATTGAAAATTACGAAATTACGTTGTTCAAAAATTAAAAAAATCCCTTCTCTGAAGCATTTATCCCGTGTCGACATTCAGAAAATTCTTCGGGATCAGCCAGAAAACGTTTACGACGAATTAGAGTTTCCTCACACCTTGAAGCCATACTGGAAACTGCTAAGTGAGTGACAGATTGCAGTGCTCTACATTTGTCATGTTCTCTATAATTTGTATTGTATGATTTTTTTTTTTAATTATGACATTTCATGCAACATTATTAGAATCCACGCACATAGACTGCTTCTCCGTAATATGTATTGTATGTTAAAGCTATTTATGTTCAATAAATATAATTTATTTTAACGAATATTAAGTGTAACTTTTTTTATATAAATCTTTCGTATCGTTCGTTATCGTAAAATTTTGTTATATTCAGTTTGAAACTGAATTTCAAATTTCCTAATTATTAATGTTGCTATAAATTAATAATATTACCATAACCTTTTTTTTTTTATGAGCACACCTTCGCTAAATACGTTTATACTTGGGCAACAGTAAAAAAACAGTAAACACCAACTTGTCATAGAACATATGAGTTACATGAAGAACAGAGACAAATTCATAATAGTGTAACATTATCACATTAATCTAAAGATAACATGATGTTACTATATCGATTACATGACTACTAGTTCCTTTAACTATTTGTGTATTATGTGTTTGTGTTTAATAAATTATGTTTTGTTTGTTCACTTTTGTCTCCTAGTCAATTCTCTTGCCACACTATCCATAGCACTAATAATAGAAAAAGAACCACCATTTGCAGCCGCTCTGGAGTCCAATGACCTGGCAGGACCCCTTAGTGGAAATCACAATGCAGCCTTTTGTTGCAAGTCTATTCTCCATGTCCCAGAATAGGTCTTGAGGGCACAAGACTTTTGTCCTATTAAAACCCACTAGTTGATCAGATAAAACCCAGGTTTCCTCGAATGCCAATATTAGTAATAGAACTTGTCAGGTAACTATTTTTTTTTTCACATTAAACATTCAGAGTAGTACAAGTTTATTGTCTTGATCGTTAGGTGATAAAGGTTGTCCAGCAAGCACACTATAACTAGAAAGCCTGAGGAATTGAAGGTCACGAGCGCGACCTTAAGGCCATATAAAAGGTCATGAGCTTGGTTTGTAAATTGTATTAATTACCAATTCAAATCATTAAAATGTGTCATCATTATCATATGTTCCATGATCAGAATCAATTTTAAACGCCTTTGTGATATTTTTTCTAAAGCACAATCTGAAGGTCACGACCATAAAACAAAAAAAAAAGCAAAAGCCATTTGCTTGCAAATTTTGTAGTATGAAATTTTCACGCCGCAGTAATTGTGGGCGCCACATGCGAATCCACACAAAAGAGAATCCTTAACTCTTTTTGGGCTCATTAAACCTACCAAACTAAGCTAAGAAGAATTCACACAGTCCCATTTTTTGAGACACCAATGGATGTCTTCGACCTGTGAGATTCCATAGAGATGAGGTTTTCCAAAGAAGGAAGTTATTTTTAAGAGCATTTATCTTCTTTCAAAAATAAATTTATTTCATAATGGCCAGTTTTTGTTCTATTTTAGAAAACAGATTTAAATAAGAATTTTCCTCACTGCATATATGACACAGATCAGAAGTTGATTCTGGAAGTGGAACAGTTTTTATAAAAAACAATATTTATAAAAATGTTATTTTCATATTTTTTTTTAAACAAGGTTTAATTTTAGGATAAAGTAAGCCAGTTTTATATCAGGAAGTGCTGCATAAAAATTTCAAACTTATGAAACTGTAGCACTTGGCCACAACTTCAGATTATTTATTTCCAGGTTTCCTATTTTCAGCTTTCCGATTACAAATATGTATGGTATTATAATGATTTATGCACCAATATCAAGCCATGATGATGAAGAGGTTGAAGAAATGTACACCAAAATTGAGAGTCTTCTAGATGAGCAGAAAACCCAATACACTATTATTATGGGGGATTTCAATGCTAAGGTTGGAAAAAGACAAAACAGCACAGAAAGAGGAACTATAGGAAATTTTGGAATTGGTGAAAGAAATAAAAGAGGTGAAAGACTTGTGGAATTTGCAGAATCTCAAGGACTGTCAGTAATGAACACTTTTTTCAAGAAAAGGGTGAACAGAAACTGGACATGGAAGAGTCCAAATGGATTAACTACTAATGAAATCGACTTCATCCTCACTAACAGAAGATATATTTTGAATCACGTTACCGTCCTGAATAAGGTGAAATGTTGGAAGTGATCACAGAATGGTAAGATGTACACTCGATATAGATGTAGGAAAGGAAAGGAAAAAACTGACATGAGTAAATAATACAAAGGTCTTTGAGATAACAGAAGAGTAGGAAAAAGAGTACGTACTGGAACCTGACATCAAGTTTGAGCTTCTGCAGACTGTTAAGGACCAAGTTATCGAGGAGGAATATTACAACTTTCTGAAAGTGATAAAGCCCAAGAAACCTATAGGGAAACAGAAATCCAAAGAAGAAAAAATTAGTCAAGAAACACTTGTCATGATGAACCGAAGACGACAAATGAAGAGCAAGAAAAACACTGACAGGGAGAAAATTGAGTATACTGAGTTATGCAAAGCCATTAAAAAGACACTCAGAGAGGACATAAGAAGATTTAACACAAGAAAAGTAGAACAAGCATTAAGGGAAAACAAAGGATTTAAATCAGCAGCCATGAGCAGTAATACAGAAAGACAAATGATACTGCAACTGAAAAATAGCGATGGTGTACTTATAAACAGCAGAGAAGGCATAATTCAAATAGCAGAAGAATACTATAGAGAATTATACAAGGAGCGAGGGAATGATGCCAGCAGTGGAGAAGATGGATTGCAAAGTAGCAACACATACGACATACCCGATATTCTTCCTGATGACGTAGAACATGCATTCAAGAAAATGAAGAATCAGAAAGCCCTGGGGAAAGATGAAGTTACAGTAGAGTTGTTAAAATTGGGAGGAAGAGACATAACACAAAAACTGGCAAGGCTCTTCACAAAGTGCATTAGAAAAGGTGTAACGCCTAAGCACTGGAATAATGCAATCATAGTTTTGCTGCATAAGAAAGGAGATAAATCAGAAATTGGAAATTATAGACCAATTAGCTTGTTATCCCACATCTACAAGTTGTTCTCAAGGGTCATTAATAACAGATTAGAAAGAATACTTGATGAGAATCAACTGAAAGAGCAAGCTGGCTGTAGGACAGGATTCTCAACTATGGACCACCTTCACATAATATCACAGCTAATAGAGAAAGCAAATGAATATAAAACACCATTATGCCTGGCATTTGTGGATTATGAAAAGGCATTTGACTCCATACAGCATAAGGCAATGTTTCGGGCACTGGAAAGAAAAGGGATAGATACCCCATATATTATGATTTTGAAGAAAATATATGAGAGTGCTACCTACTTTATTAGACTAGACAAAGACAGTAGGAAATTTAAAATCCAGAAAGGAGTTCAACAAGAAGACACAATATCTCCGAAGCTGTTTACTGCTGCCCTTGTGGAAGCTTTCAGAAGATTAGACTGGTTGCAGAAAGGAGTCATTGTGAACGGAGAGTACCTAAACCATTTATGATTTGCAGATGACATTGTGGTCATAAGCCACGATCCCAAAGAATTAGAGGAAAATCTTAATCAGTTATGCAGTTAGTAAGGATTTTGGACTAAAGATGAATATGGCTAAAACAAAAGTAATGATGAAAAGTATGCCACAGAAAGGGAAATGATTGTAGGAGCAGTAATTGAAAAGGTGGAGTCATATACTTATCTGGGACAAGTTATTAGCTGTAATAATGATAAATGGCTGGAAGTCAAGAGAAGAATTAATTTTGGATGGATAGCATTCAGGAAATATAGTCCCATACTGAAGAGCAATATCCCAGTCTGTCTGAAACGTAAAATAATGAACCAATGTATACTCCCCACCATGACTTATGGAAGTGAAACTTGGGCACTCACCAAAAGAATGGAAGAGAAGCTAAGAACTACACAATAAAGAATGGAACTAATTATATTGGGAATCATACTGTTAGATAAGAAGAGAAACACATGGATTAGTTAAAAAACTCAAGTAAAGGACATTCTTATCAAACTAAAGAACTAAAATGGTCTTGGGCAGGACATAGCTCAAAGGCATGATGACAGATGGACTAAGAAAATAACAGAATGATACCCAAGAGGAGGTAGAAGAAAACCTGGAAGACAAAGGTGGAGATGGATAGATGAAATTCATGAGTTTGTGGGTAGTAAATGGATGGCCACTGCTCAAAACAGAAGGAACTGGAAAGTTGCTGGAGAGGCCTTCATCCTGCAGTGGATTGAAAATGGCTGATGATGATGGTATTTACACTTTCCGAGAAATATGTACTGCATGGTATTTACTCTTTTCGGTTTACTGGGCTTTTCTGTTACTGCAAGCTTGTAGTCAACTCGATCTTTTTCATTTGTGAATATACCGACAGCTGGAATTGTGTGGTTTTTATGTTATTATGGTGAAATGTGTTTCCCATTTACTGAAATCTTCAATCGTATAAAAAAAAAAAATTCAGAATCTTCTCTTCTTCTTCTTCGTAAACTTGTTACTCGATGCGAATCGTGTTAGTAGCAATTTGTGTGTGCCGTTAAAAAAATGCTTTCATGCAATGGCGAAATTTATAATTAAAAGAGAAGATTATATTGGAAACAAATGCCTCGTGAAACAGTTTTTAAGAAGACGACTCCTTGTGCAACAACCCAACGAGTAACGACCCAATAATGAGGGATCAACGAGTGTGCATTTATTATGTAGGTTAGTGCAAATGCATCATTTTAACATAGCTATCTACCAAAGTATAACCAACATGATGCCATTTTAATTAATTAATTAATTCAGCTACTTTGGTAGATAGCCATGTTAAAATGACGCATTTGCACTAACCTACATATTAGTCGTTCTACCTCGTAGCACGAGGCCTTTGCCCTTAGAATACTTTATAGAGTGCATTTAGTTGAGGATGATGATGAAGAATAAACATTCTAACATTTATAAGTCGTAAATAATTTCTCAATTAAAGTATTATAATTTGCTTGATTTTACAGGCTATGTTTTCATTTTTCGATAAATCAATCATTGTTTAAACATAGACTAATTAATTTCATTGTTGAGAACATAACCCCTATTTTCAGCCTTATGTATGTACGTGAAAATAATTCCCGCTTTTCGGAAGTGCGCTAGGAACGAAGGGCACAAAAGGTGATATTCTACACGTTGGCACTAATAATATTAAGAATAGGAGACCAGCGGAATTACTTAAAAAGTAAAGGTCTGTAAGACCGAGAAATCTCAGCAGCTCACGGCAATCCAGCGGATCGAATTATCTACTCGATCAATAAAACCGATCTTTAGGATGTTTAGGATAAATGGTCAAAATTATTTTCCTTCGGAACCCACGATAATCAAGCACAAGAAAAGACAAACCCGTGAGTATAAGGAAAGAGTACAGATGCTCCGGCGTTCAGCGGAAATTTCTCCTGTCCCTCAATTACGGGCACGCGCCACCGTGCTTCTGACCGGTGAGAAGGCGAAATCAGAACTATTTGGGACGAAGGTTGAAAGAGCCAATGAGAAGGCGAGGATGCCCATAACCACCAGAATCTTGCATCCTCCCTTGGTTCCCATGTCAATAACAGCAAATAAAAATATGTTTATGATCGTGTTCACCATGCACACATAATACCTGAGACAGCTGCTACAAGCAACCACAATGGGAAGATCCCCACTAAGGTCACTTCGTGGCTATGACGTAGGCTCAAATAACCAAAAAGAACAGTTTTCTCCCATATCTTTAGCATTAGCATTAGTAGAGGCATTTGATGCAAGAAAGCAAGCTTATGCAGCATCAGCCAAAAAAAATGAAATAAATAAATAAATGAAAAATAACCACTTCCACTTCACCCCTCTGTTCGTTCGAAATACCTGTCCAGCTGAGCCTTAAACTTATTTAGGCTGTCAACTTCCACGACAAGGGATGGAAGTCTGTTCCACCAACCAACCACCTGCTGGCTAAAGACAAATTTCTGCAGTCTATCCTACATCTGTCTTTCCTCAATTGGAATTTATGTCCTCTCAGGTGATTATTCTGAGCAAGAGGATGAATCCCATCAGCATTGAGCATGCTCAAACCATTCAAGGCTTTATACACCTCTATCAGATCACCTCGCCATGCCTAGTCTCCAGACAATGTAATTTGCAACACTTAAGCCTTTCTTCATAAGAGCACCCCTTTGTTCCATTCACTAATCTTGTTGCCCTTCTCTGTACTCGTTCCAGCAGCTCTACATCCTTCTTGAAATGAGGCCTCCAGACCTGTATACAGTACTCCAGGTGTGGCCTGACCATTGCCTTATACAAGGGAATAATCAACTCCTTATCCCTGCTAGAAAAATTCCTATATATTATTGACAATACACCATGAGCTACTCGTGCAGCCCGTCTGCACTGCTCAGAAAACTTCATATCTGCCTGCACAACCACCCCCAGGTCCCTTTCATTCTCTACCACTGTCAGTGTAGTACCACAGAGTTGATACGTTGCTCTGGGGTTGCTGTTTACCATATGTAGTACTTTACATTTGTCAATGTTAAACTTCATTTGCCACTCCATTTGAAAATGTGTTTCTTTTCTTGTCTAACAGTCTCATTCCCAATATAATTCGTTCCATTCTTCACTGTGCAGTTCTCAGCTTGTCTTCCATTCTTTTGGTGAATGCCCAAGTTTCACTTCCATAAGTCAAGGTGGGGAGTATACATTGGTTCATTATTTTACGTTTCAGACAAACTGGGATATTGCTCTTCAGTACGTGACTATATTTCCTGAATGCTATCCATCCAAAATTTATTCTTCTCTTGACTTCCAGCCATTTATCATTATTACAGCTAATGACTTGTCCCAGATAAGTATAAGACTCCAACTTTTCAATTACTCCTCCTTCAATGATTATTTCCGTTGAATTCTAAATGGGAAGCCTTCAGGTATTTAATCTTGAAAGGTACTAGGCTTTTCAATCCAACTAAGAAATAATATTTAAGGTTTAGGCCTAAATGGATATCAGATGAATTAATGAGGCTCCTGGCAGAAAAGAAAAATGCATGGGATGCATATAAATTGCCAGGTAATTACAAATTCACAGTTAAGTGATTTTGTAATAGTTGAGAGCAAAGTGGAGAAGAAATTGTTGAAGTTAAACATAAAAAAGGCACCTGGGGTGGGCAAGATCTATCCAGTTATATTAAAGGAGGAAGCAAAGGAATTAAGCAAACTCTTAGCCATAATTATTAAGAGATTCCTTGGCTTCAGGGAAGGTCCCCATGGGCTGGAGGTGCATAAATGTGGTGCACCAATCTGGAGGTGCACCAATTCACAAAGGAGGTTCAAAAGGTTACACAAGTAATATAGACCTGTTAATTTGACTTCTATTTTTGGGAAAATAATGGAGCCACTGGTTAAAGAAGCATTGCAGGATCATCTTGACACGACTGCCATAATAGTTAAGACAACATGGATTTGTTAAAGGGTAGCCTCATCTGGCCAATTTGATTGGATACTACGATGTGGTCACAAAGGAACTGAATGTCAAAAATAATTTTGAAACCATATACTTCGATTTCAGGAAAGCTTTTGATACTCTTGCACATGGAATAGTATCAAAAGTACAAATAGTACTGCTGCACAAATTGAAGAGTATGGCATTAAGGGTAAGTTGCTACAAGCTACAATGGAAAAAGAGATGGTTGAGTGGACCGTGACAGAGAGTGGTAATCAATGGACACTGCACTTCATGGGCAAATATTATTAGTGGAGTTCCACAGCATTCAGTGCTGGACCCAATTGTTGTTTTGTGTATTCAATGATATTGATGACAGTATATCATAATTAATGTCCAAGTTTTTAGATGATACAAAGGTTGGCAGGGTTACTGGATCTAAACAAGTTGGGGAAATGGGCTGAGAAGTGGCGACTGAAGTTTAACATTGACAAATTCAAAATAACGCATGTGGGTAGCAATAACCGAAGAGAAACATACAAACTGTGTGGTACTACACTTGGGGAAGTGGAAGGTGCAAAAGACCTGGGGGTAATTATGTAGTCAAATATGAAGTTCTCTGAGCAGTGCAGAGGGGCTGCCAGGGCTGTCTTGTCAATGATATATAGGAATTTTGCTATCAGGGACAGGGAGGTGATTAGCCCATTGTACAAGGCAATGGTGAGGCCACACCTGGAGTACTGTGTATAGGTCTGGAGGTCTCATTTTAGGAAGGATGTAGAGTTGCTAGAACAAGTACAAAGAAGGGCAACAAGATTGGTAAGGGAAACAAAGGGGTGCTCTTACCAAGAAATGCTTAAGTTTTGTAAATTGGAGCACCTGAAGATTAGGCACCTGCAAGGTGTATAAGGCCTTGAATGGATTGAGCAGGCTCAATGCTGATGGGATTCTTCATCTTGCTCAAATTAAAAACCTGAGGGAGCACAGATTCAAATTGAGGAAAGAGTTGTAGAATAGATGTGCAGAAATTTGCCTTTAGCCAGTGGGTAGTTGATTGGTGGAAGAAACTTCATCTTTTGTTGTGGAAGATGATAGCCTGAATAAATTTAAGGCTGAGATGTACAGCCATTTGGAACAAATGGAGTGGTGAAATGGGAGGTTGTTTTTTTTATTTATTTATTTATTTTTTTTTTTTTTTTTGTTGGCTGATGCTGCATAAGCTTGCTGTCATGCATCATATGCCTCTACGGCTTGGGTAAAGAAAGCCTGCACGAGAACGACGACAAACGTCGGATAACTTACGCGGTAAATTAGTTTGCCGATACGGCACTCTAGCGCTGCTCACTCGGTAAACAGACGGTAGGTGTTATCGGACTGGAGCAAAGTCGAGAACGATATACTGATTGACAGGTAGGCGTGGCAAACAATGAAATGATTGGTGGTGGGCGCGACAGACGACAAGCTACTGTGTAGTCATTGGTTGGCATTATGATGTGTATTTACCAGTAAAGAACGGTGCATAATAGTTTTGTAATAAACGGTGAACAGGTAATAGTAGCGATGAATCTTTTAAAGATGGAAGAAATTTGTAAGGAAAATGAAACGTTGCTTGATTTTTTGATGAAAACTAAATTGATAAGACCGAAATTGTACTGTTTTAAGTGCAATGATTATTTTAAACTAATTGAATCACGAACAGAGTCATGTGGAAAGTTGTGGTTTTGCAAAAAATGTTCTTCACGAGTTTCTTTATTGAAACATAGTTTTATGGAAAATACAAAAGTTTCATTGAAAAGATAATGTACATTATATACTTTTGGTCAACGTGCATGCCAGTAACTAAGACAGCATTCCATCTGGAAATTTCGAAAGTGACAGCAATTAAGTTTTATAAGAAACTAAGAGATATTTCCGGATTGCAGTTAATAAAAAAACCCATTAAGTTGGGTGGATCGGGGAAAATTGTAGAAGCAGACGAAACTGTACTGGTAAAACCAAAACATCACAGAGGACGAAATTTAACTGCTAAGAAGAAATGGGTGTTTGGTGTGTTCGAAAGAGAATCTAAATTCGTCTTCATGAAATTGATAAAAAATCGGAAAGCAAAAACTCTTTTGCGCATTATTAGAAAAGTAGTGAAGAAAAATACTACCAGCATAACAGATGAATGGCGTGCATATAGCCGTATTACGGCCTTAGAAAAAAAGAAGTACAAACATTTAACGGTGAAACACAAGGAACATTTTGTAGATCCGCATACAGGAGCACATACGAATAATATCGAAGCCCAGTGGAAGAAACTAAAAAGTGTAACTAAAGGAGTAAATGGCAGCTGTAAACATATGTTGATGGGTCACATTAATGAATATATGTGGCGTCAAATTTATGGGAAAAATCATGAAGATACTTTTCACAATATCGTTACTCAAATTGCGAATAGCTATTCAGGTCCAACTGTATGATTTGTACTCATGAATTTTTTTTCTGAGAAAGTTTCGTTCCGTTCATTTTATGTTCTTCATTGTGTTTTTTTTTTTTTTTTTTCTCACATTAAAAGCAGATTTTTGGAGTTGATGAGTGCTTTTACTGTATTATTGATTTAGGTTTGATTACGAAAAAAGGAAAAGGTTTCTTTGTTTTTCGTTGTATTTCATAACCTGAGCTTAAATGGTAGGTTAGGAAATAAAAGAGAAGGTTTCCCTGTATTTTGCAACCTAAACTTAAACGTTAGGTTGGGAAATAATAGAAAAAGAAAGAAAGATTCTTTATATATACAGTATACTGAATAGCTATTAAGGTGCTGATTGACGTTATGATACGTGTGTATCCGCATGAGTGTCTTTAAAAATAAAAGTACATTAATAAAAAAAATTAATATTTTATTAATAAACAATTTATGTGCTAGTCCACTCATGATTCTAAAGAAAAAAGGTTAGGTTATCCCCTCCATTTCGGGAGAGGTTCAAGCTCCCATGGGATTCAAGTGGAGGTAACCTGACCTATTTTCACCATTAGGGCATATTATTGAACAAGAAAATAAAAATACGGTCATAAAAAAATTTATTTTTTTATGAATGTATTTCTAAATATGACTGATTCTAAAGAAAAAAGGTTAGGTTACCCCCTCCACTTCGGGAGGGGTTCAAGCTCCCATGGGATTCAAGTCGAGGTAACCTGATCTTTTTTCGCCGTTACAGTAAATGTTAGGGCATGTACGATTAGGACAAGTTACCATTAGTGCTGCTACAGTGATACTAAACCAATGTTATCGTGTGTTGTGTTCGCGCACCAATCAGCACGTCGTTTGCCACGCCTACCTGTCAATCAGTATATCGTTCTCGACTTTGCTCCAGACCGTTAACACCTACCGTCTGTTTACCGAGTGAGCAGCGCTAGAGTGCCGTATCGGCAAACTAATTTTCCGCGTAAGTTATCCGACGTTTTTCGTCGTTCTCGTGCAGGCTTTCTTTACCTTCGCCGCCTCTACTAATGCTAAGTTGTGATATGATTTAGGAATAGAAGACTGAATTAGTAAGATGGTAAGTGGCATGAAAGTATTATTGAGAGGGTAGCTAGAATGACATCATTCTGAGAGTATTAAAGGAATGTCTTAGAGTGAATCTATGTGGTGACTACTGTCTATTTAGTCAAAAGAAATTCACAGATGAGGAGGAGATGTGTAGGAATAATTTAAGTGGTATTGACCAAAAGGTGTAAAAAAGGGAGAATTAGTTGAAAGGTTAATTTTCTAAATACTAATGTATGCAAGTTCAAGCATTCATAACCTAAAACAGTGAATGTTAAGTTAGGGGATGCCAATAATCCTTTATTAATTAAATATGTCCTTTTTTTATCATATATCCAAACTATTGTTATCATGTTAATATATCTTTTTTGTAAATATAAAAATAACAAAAAGAAGGAACTGACCCCCCACAGAAAACATTGCAGAGGTGTAAAAAGTAATACAAAATGATCAGAAAAGGGTAAGTGGTTCAGATACGGCTAGTATGAAAGTTGTGGTAGAGTAAGAAGATGTGAAAAGAGAAAGTGGGTATTCCAGGGAGTGAAGCTGGAAACTATTAGGACAATATGCAAGTTCATTAGATAAGAGTACAGCCATCCTTAGAAATGAGAGAGGGGAAGCAGAACTTTCTATGTGCAAACGGAGCCCTATTGTCATAGCTTATTTCTGTTCTCTTGAAGTAAAAGAGAATAGAAGAACTTGCCAAGGAGGGCAGCTGAACTCAGACTAAGCCTCGAATAGATTGAAAGGGGAAGGGTAATGGACAAAGAGAGCACCCTAAAGATATGATTCTTATAGAATAAGGATGCCAGACAAAAACTGTCCACGAGATTGGAGAATATCAAGAACAACATCAAATGGCAGTGGCTGAGGGAAGTAAGGAACCAAAATAGGAGTGGAACACCTCTGCAAGGATGAAGGGAAAAAGGTGTAGAAGTGAGTGCTATAATTAGTTATGTTAAGTTAAATGTTATACCTGAGGTTAGGATTTTAGTGTATTTTTAAGTTGAGAGATTAATAAGAATGGTAGAAATAAGAGAAAATTGTAGTGAGATAATTGAACGCTACATTGAATAGTAGTGAAGATCTGCTTATGAGAGCTTTGTTGATCAGTTCGGCCCTGGAGAGATTGTGCAAGGCTGAACGGGTAGAATTTTTCTCAGCCCGCTCTGTGCTTTTTCACAGGAGAGACTGCTTCTACAGGGAGGGGATACACTTAAATAGAAAGGGTGCAAGAATATTTGCTGATGCTATTAGGTGGGCCAGAAAACTAGCTTGGTGGGATACACAGACTAATAGATTAACAGTAACCACTGACAGAAGTGAAAAGTGATTCTTGCACTGCTTCTATTGAAATTCAATTGAGCAGCCGCCTGGAAAGCAAGGAAATGAGATTTCCAGGACTACTGAGAGTCACAGTGGAAGAAGCAAATACATGGGATGTGTTAAGAGTAACTAAGAGTAGAAACAGGTGCATGCATATTTACTATACCTCTAGAATCTATCAATGATAGAGGAATAGTAAATAAATTTGATGCGCTTGAAATGCTAGTCAAGACATCAAAGGTAGATACTGTTGGGATAGAGATATGGTGTAACACAGATATAAGCAATGCAGAATTAAAATGTGAAGAGTACAATGTGTAGAGGAAGGATAGACAGGACAGGAAGGGAGGAGGGGTTATGCTGTTAGTTAAGAAACTAAAATCTAAAGAACTGCATCAAATTTATGTTGGTGGACAATGCAATGTTGAGTCTTTTTGGTGTGCCAAAAAAAAAAAAAAAAAACTGGGAAAGGAAAAATGAGAGTAGGTGTGTGATATAGGCCTAATGAATCTGATGAGTATTATGAGCAATTGTGCACAGAAACAGTTGGCCAGTAAATCAGAGTGTCTAATAATGGGAGATTTTAATTTCCCAGAGATCGACTGGAATTTCCAGTAATATTAAAGGAGCCAGCAAAGGAAGTAACCAAATCCTTAGCCATAATTATGAGAGCTTCCTTGGACTCAGGGGAAGTACCCATGGACTGGAGATGTGCAAATGTGACCATAATTCACAAAGGAGGATCAAAGGGCAACACAAGTAATTATAGACCTGCGAGTTTAACTTCTGTTCCATGAAAATTAATGGAGGCACTGGTTAAGGAAGCACTGCAGGATCATCTAGACAAGACTTCAACCATGCTGTGTCTGAGCTATAACTGTTATAGCTCAGACACAGCATGGTTTTGTTAAGGGGAAGACTTGCCTGACCAATTCGATTGGATACTGATGCAGTCACAAAACTGGATGCAGCGAATAACTTTGATATTATATACTTGGATCTTAGAAAGGCTTTTGATACTGTTGCACAGGGAAGACTGCTGCACAAATTGTAGCAATTTGCATTGGAGGCAAATTGCTGCTATGGATAAAGGGGTGGTTGAGGGGGAGAAGACAGAGAGTGGTAATCAATAGACACTGCTCATCGTGCACTAATGTTATTAGTGGAGTCCCTCAGGGTTCAGTGTTGGGTCCATTATTGTTTTCTGTATTTATAAATGATATTGATGATGGTATATCAAGCTTAATGTCCAAGTTTCCAGAAGATACAAAGTTTGGCAGGGTTCTCAAGGACACTACTGACACTATGCTGCTTCAACAGGATATGGAAAGGTTGAGCAGATGGGCTGAGAGGCTGGAAATGAAGTTTAACATTGACAAATGTAAAGTACTACATATGGGAAACAGCAACTCCAGAGCAACGTATAACTCTGTGGTACTACACTGACAGTGGTAGAGTATGAAAGGGACCTGGGGTAATTGTGCAGGCAGATATTAAGTTCTCTGAGCAGTGCAGATGGGCTGCAATGCAAGGGTAGCTCATGGTGTCTTGTCAATGATATACAGGAATTTTTCTAGCAGGGATAAGGAGGTGATTATTCCCTTGTATAAGGCAATGGTCATGCCACACGTTGAATGCAGCATTCAGGTCTGTGGGCCTCATTTCAAGAAGGATGTAGAGCTGTTGGAACGAGTACAGAGAAGAGCAACAAGATTAGTGAATGGGACAAAGTGTTGTTCTTACGAAAAAAGGCTTAAGTTTTGTAGATTACAGTGTCTGGAGACTAGGCACCAGTGAGGTGATCTGATAGAGTTGTATAAAGCCTTAAATGGTTTCAGCATGCTCAATGCTGATGGGATTCTTCCTCTTGCTCAGAATAATCGCCTGAGAGGGCATAAATTCAAATTGAGGAAAGACAGATGTAGGATAGACGTATGGAAATTTGCCTTTAGCCAGTGGGTAGTTGGTTGGTGGAACAGACTTCCATCCCTTGCTGTGGAAGTTGATAGCCTAAATAAATTTAAGGCTCAGCTGGACAGGTATTTCGAACGAACGGAGGGGTGAAGTGGAAGTGGAAGTGGTTTTTTTTTTTTTTGGCTGATGCTGCATCAGCTTGCTTTCTTGCATCATATGCCTCTAATGCCAATTTGTTGGTTAGTCACTCACACACTAGCAAGGTTTTTGTGGATTTATTGGATGATTGTTTTCTATAGTAGCATGTTCGGGAGGCAACTAGAGGAAGTAATACTCTTGATCTGATTATCAGTAGTGATTCTTCATGCATTAAGAATCTGCAGATAGAGGAACCACTAGGTGGCAGTGATCACAGTGTGCTGAAGTGGGATTTACTAAAAGCGGTAACTACCATCAGGGGTAAAGGGAAGGGTTATTGCTTTCGTAAAGGCGACTACGATGGACTGAGACAGTATTTAAATTCTATACGGTGCAACCAACTGATGATGTTACCAACAGCAAATTCAAAATGGGAACCATTTAAAGAATTAATCTTGGGAGCTACTAAGCTTTTCATACCAACTAAGAAATATTGTTCAAGATTTAGGCCTAAATGGATGTCAGATGGACTAATCAGACATGTGACAGAGAAGAAAAATGCATATTTTTGCAAAAAATGGGTGTATTTTTGAAAAATGCAAAATACCTATAAATTAACAGATGACACAGAAGCCTATGATAGATATAAGGTACTCTGTAACCAAGTCACCAAAGAGGTTAGGCAGACAAAAGCAGATTAAGAGAAATCTTTGGCAAATGATGCAAAGAGCTCTTTACTTATGTAAACTCTAGAAGGAAAGGGATGAATCAGATTGGTCCACTGGACATTGATGGTTCAAGTGTTGATGATACTGCTCAGGTGGCTAACAAACTAAATGAATATTTTGCATCTACATTCACACATAAGTTATTCAGATAGGAGAATGCCAGAAGTGTATTAAACTCTGGCAGTAAGCTAGATAATCTTGTAATAACAAAGAGTAAAGGGGAGGAGAAATTGTTGAAGATAAACATAACAAAGGTATCTGGGGTAGATGAGATCTATCAATTATATTTAAGGAGGCAGCAAAGGAAGTAAGCAAACCTGTAGCCATAATTATGAGGTTCTTTAGATTCGTGGGAGGTCCCCACGGACTGGAGATGAGCAAATGTATCCCCAATTCACAAAGGGGGATCGAAGGGTGACAAGAGTAATTACAGACCAGTTAGTTTAACTTCTATTCTGGGTAAAATAATGGAGTCACTGGTTAAAGATGCATTGCAGGATCATCTAGACAAGTCTGCTGCAATAATTCAGACACAGCATGGGTTTGTTAAGGGAAAGTCTTGTCTGATAAATTTAATTTTTTTTTTTTTTTTTTATGAGAACCCCAAACACGAGAGGTATAAAATCTATAGTACTTAGTACCGTGCTTGGGTTGGAGGTTGAGAAGACGAAAGAAGATATTTGTTGATATTGGACTTGAACTTCTGTAGATTGTAATTTTCAGGAAATACGTATGAAGGAAGGTTGTTCCAGAAAACGGCAGTTGAATGAATAAATGAGGAAGATGAAAAGTTGGTTCTGTGGGTTTGAAGTTGGACAGTAAATGGATGTTGGCTGGTGGCGGCACGTGTTCGGACTGTTTTGAAAGAGAGAGCGGGAATTATAGAAGCCAATTCAGAAGAACAGTGCCCATGGAAGTATCTGTAGAAGAGGCATGCAGCAGAAACAGTATGTCTATGAGAAAGCGAGTGGAGAGTCTCTGTTAGAGATTAATCATTAATTAACCTAACTGCCCTCTTCTGAATGGAATCAAGATGCCTGAGAGAGGTTTTGGGGGCACCACCCCAGATGTGGGAACAATATTCCATGGCAGGGCGGATTTGCGATTTATACAGAGTGAGCAGCTGTTTAAAAGAAAAGTAACGCAGAGAGCAAAAGAGAAAACCAAGTTTTTTAGATGCAGAGGAAGCAATATTTGTAATGTGCTTGTGCCAAGAGAGATTAGAAGTCAGGGTAATCCCCAAAAGAGATATATCATTTTGCCTAGAAATCGCAGTGTCACTAAAGATAAGCATAGGAGCAGAAGAATCCTTTTTACGAGATATAAGCCAAGACTGAGTTTTAGAAGGGAGAATTACCTGAAGATCGGTATTTAAGGAATTGGCAGCAGATTTGAGAACTTCAAGGTGATTGAGCAGGACAAGGTTTCTCAAAATGGAAAGTTGAATGCAATGTGTATAATCGGCAAAACTATGGATAGGATTTCCAGTCAATGGAAGAAGGTCATTGATATACAAGAGGAAAAGAGTGGGGGAAAGAACTGAACCTTGGGGGACACCGGCATTAGTGGAGAAGTTAGAAGACAGAGAGCCATCTACCATTACCCTCAGTGAGCGATCAGAGAGAAAACTGGATAACCAATTACTAAAAACAGTTGGCAAACCATAAGATGGAAGCTTGTTTAGAAGACCTTTATGCCAAACACGATCAAAAGCCTTTCAGATGTCAAGAGCAACTACTTGTTTTTCACCAAACCTTTCCATTGAATTAGTCCATAAATGGGTAACATAAGCCAGAATATCACCAGTGGATCGACACTGATGGAATCCATACTGGCAATCGTTGATCAGACAGAAGGTTTCTAGGTAGTTTAAGAGTTGGCGGTTAATTGATTTCTCCATTATTTTAGAAAGAGTAGAAGTAATTGCAATGGGACGATAATTGGATGGGAGGGATTTGTCACCCTTTTTAGGAACTGGCTGGATATGAGCAAATTTCCAAGCAGAAGGAAAAACACCTTTGGAATAAGAAAGTGAAAAAAGGCGGCAAAGAATAGGAGTAAGTTCAGGAGCACAGGTTTTGAGAACAAGTGGAGAAATACTATCAGGACCTGGAGCTTTCTTAGCATCAAGATTCTTCAAAATCCTTCTGATATCCTTTTGACGGAAGACCACAGTAGGCATTGAATGGAGCATGTTAGGAATGGTGGGAGGTGTTTTACCAAGATCATTAATACATGAGCTGGAAGAAAAATGGGATGCTAGCAGGTCAGCTTTATCCTTGGCTGAAGTGACAACAGAACCATCTGGTTTGGACAGAGGTGGCAGCAGAGATGGGCAAAAGTTGCGGCCAATAGCTCTGGCAAGAGACCAGAATGCTCGGCTACCATTAGGGCAAGAAGCAAGTTTTCTACTCTTAGCCTGTTCAAACTCTAGTTTGGACTGATTAATAACTGCTTTACAATTGTTGCGAGCTTTGGTGTAGGCAGAAAATGAAACTGAAGAATTAGAAGCAAGCCAATTACGATATGCAACATTCTTCTCTTGGACAGCCTTAGCAAATTTATTGGAAAACCAAGGTTTCGATAAAGGACGAGATTTTAAAGTGGAGTGTGGGATAAAGGATTCCATTCCTGCAAGAATAATTTCACTGACACGATCTGAGCAAACGCTGACATCAGAAGTTTTGAAACTGTAATCAGACCAAGGAAAAGAAGAAAAGATGTCTCGCAGGTCATCCCATTTTGCATTCTTGTAATGCCAAACAATACGAGATTGGGAATAGCCATGAGATAAAGGTTCCATTGGAGAAGAGACAATCACCAAGTTGTGATCTGAAGTGCCTAAAAGACCTCTCACTTTGACCTTGTACTTAGAAGGGTTGTTTGTGAGAAAAAGATCAAGCATATTGGCTTTATGATTAGGATTGTCCGGTATTCTTGTAGGTAAATTAGTAATTTACCTAAAATACTAGGTCATTAGTAATTGCAAAAGCCTCAGCATATCGCCCTGCTGGGTCGGTGTGACTAGAAAATGGAAGCCAGCTGGAGTTGTGAACGTTAAAATCACCAAGGAAAATTACCTCACTGTTAGGAAAGTTAGACTGGAGAAAGTCAAGTTGCAAAGAGAGGAAGTCAAAGAGCTCCAAGTGATTAGTGAAGAGGAAGTCAAAGAGCTCCAAGTGATTAGTGAAGAGGAAGTCAAAGAGCTCCAAGTGATTAGTGAAGAGGAAGTCAAAGAGCTCCAAGTGATTAGTGAAGAGGAAGTCAAAGAGCTCCAAGTGATTACTGGAGTTGGGAGAACGATAGAGACAACAGATGAATTTGACACAATGAGGTAGAGAGATTTTAAGCCAGAGAAGATCAAAGAGAGGAGATTCCAAATTGCCAAGTCTCTGACAGGGAATATCAGAACGGACATATGCACAAGTACCACCTTTGAGGTGAAAGGAATCATACAGCAAATAATTTGGACATCTGAGATGATAAGTAGTTGAATCAACTGATAACTGAGATTCAGTCAGAAAAAGTACATGGGGTTTGGAAGACTGCACGTGGAAATGGACATCATTGAGATTGGAATTAAGACCACGTATATTTGTGAAATGAATTAGGAAGTCCTTGGGAGGTTTAGATCTTTTCGCAGATAAGCTTGCTCTATTATTTTGACAATTCATGGTGTATTCAATAGTAAGAAAAAGTGGGTGGGACATGCTGTATGAAGTAATGAAATTTTTGGATATGTGTACATGTGGTAAGAATATACCCAGATCCTTGACATAACGTGGCCTCGACAATGCTCCCCACATACACACTACTCGGACTCCCTCCAGTCACTATCTGGCAGAGTAGAGGTAGCAAGATTATACACTAGCTGATCCGGAAGCCTCCTAGAGAGTTACCAATAGGTTTGGTCCGGTGTACTATCTAGCGGCCGGCCTGGAAACACCGTTTTAGAGCTGTACCCTCGAAATGTAAGGAATATTGGATCTCGCCACGACATTCATCATAACCTCAAAAATCATCAATCATACTGCATGATGGAAGAGATAGGGAAGGGTTGGCCGGAACTTAGCTCTGGAGACTAAACATGGGTTCCACCACTTCAAGCCTCCAATAAGCAAAGTGGTGGAATTTCACCGGTTGATGAGAGTCATCTACCACCTAGTACTGCCTGGTAACATAGAGGGGCGGCGTTCCTCCATGTGGTGTGGGCGCCACACCTCGACCCCTGCTTACGTTGGTTCACACCTGGGTGGTCACCCACCATGTACTTGTGCATGGAGGTTATACCCAGGATTACTAACAGTCCCACCATCGTGAAGGTGCAAGCAGAGGATTTGGCTGTCATAGACAGTCCGGACATCGCCGAAATTGGGACCACTTGACTTGAGTGTCACCCGAATATCAGTTCCATCAGCGTTTTAAACTCCCAGGTAGCAAGAACAGCTTGTCTGGCATATCTGAGAGAATGTCTGTGACAACCTCAAGGACCGATATTATGATGTTGAATTGGATATTATGATGTGGTTACAAAGGAACTGGGTGCAAAAAATAATTTTGATATCATATATTTGGATTTCAGGAAAGCTTTTGACACTGTTGCGCACCTGGAAGACTATTGTACAAATTGGAGCAGAATGGTATTAAGGGTAAGTTGCTACAATGGATAAAAGGATGGTTGAGTGGGAGAAGACAGAGGGTGGTAATCAATGGGTGCTGCTCTTCTTGGACTAATGTTATTAGTGAGGTCCCACAGGGTTCGGTGTTAGGTCCACTGTTGTTTTGTATATTTATCAATGATATTGATGAAGGTATATCAGGCTTAGTGTCGAAGTTTGCAGATGATACAAACCTGGCATGATTGTTAATGACAGTAATGGCAGTGTGCTACTGCAATAGGATCTAGATAATTTGGGCAGATAGGCTAAGAAGTGGCAACTGAAGTTTAACCTTGACAAATGCAAAGTACTGCATATGGGTAGAAGTAACCCCAGAGAAACGTACCAACTGTGTGGTACTACACTTAAGGTGGTAGAAAATGAAAAAGACTTGGGAGTAATTGTGCAGTCAGATATGAAGTTTTCTGAGCAATGTAGACAGGCTGCCAGGGCAGGTCATGGGGTTTTGTCAATGATATATAGGAATTTTTCCAGCAGGGAAAAGGGAGGTGATTGTCCCTCTGTATAATGAATTGGTCAAGCCTCACCTTTAGTACTGTGTACAGGTCTGTAGGCCTCATTTTAAGAAGGATGTAGATTTGCTTGAGCATGTACAGAGAAGGGCAACAAGATTGGTGAGGGGAATGAAGGGATCCTCTTACCAAGAGAGGCTTAAGTTTGGCAAATTGCAGTGGCTGGAGAAGAGGCACCTGCAGGGTGATCTGAATGAGGTGTACAAGGCCTTGAATGGGTTGCGCACGCTGAATTCTGATGGGATTCTTCCACTTGTTCAGATTATGAACCTAAGAAGGCATAAATTGAAATTTCCTTGACTTTGTTTTAGTAGATACAATTGAAAGAAAGAAATACGGTCTTTTTATTTTTCAAAAACAAAAGTTGCGGATCCTTTCGTTGTGTTTTATGGTTAGGTTATATATACTGTACAGATGCGTGATTTTTGCCCCTCTTTGGAGCACGTGTGGAAAACTCCACCAGCGTCTTTCGGGAAAGTTTCCCACGCCAATGTTTAGCAAACACAGATCGCGCTCGCTAAAATAAAAAACGAATGGAATATCGCGTTTCATGAGCCCTAGGCTAGTTAGGATGGGGATTAAAAAAATAAATGAAAAAGGCCTAAAAAAAATGCATACTTGATGTCACATTTTTGTCATTTGCGTGAAACTCAATAGAAATTTCTGAAATTTTAAGTGAGAAAACTCAAGAAAACAGTTTTGGTTCCAGCTATTTCGAGTTTCAGCTCTGTAATTGGTGTAAAAATTATAGAATGTATGAATTGTAATTTGATCTGGGTAAATATTTATCCAGAGGCCCGTAGAAGTCTCTAAAATGGTTTTATTTAAAATAAAAGAATGATTTTTAATATAATTTTTTCGTTATTCATTCTAGGAACATTACTTTCGTAACTTTACATTTTAATAGAAATTGTTGTTTGTTTTCTCAAACCCATACACTTTTCAAATGTGCTGTTTTATTCTACGAAATTACTACCGTTACATTTATAAATGCTTTAACATTACTTAGACGCCTTTATTTTAATTTTGTTTGTCCACGTAAATAACGAAAAGTATTTCAAAATATGTGGAAAGCATAAATGCATAAGAAAACGAAGAAGTATCAAAATGAAAATACGAATCGTTTCATAAGATCTAATGTTAATGGAAACGAAGACGAAAAAAAACAAAATAAATATTAATGCAAAAGAAAACAGTATGCAAAACAAAAAAGGCCAGTTGCTGTAATGTCAAAGGAGGTATTTCTTTATGCATCCTATTTTCTCTCACATTGATTTATGCAGCCATTGTAATCCAGAAAGCGACCAACCCGGTCGCCCTAAATGTAACCGCGAGATCGTGGACTGTTCAGTTTCCCAAAGATAAAACGTCAAAGTGCTACAGCAGTGGAACATTTGGATCACTTGACTCCAGTGAAATCGGTGAAAATGGATACGATTTTGGCAAAAATTTATTTTCTGCATTTTAAGTTTTAAATCAGTAATTACAATAACGTTAATAATAGTGGTCCTGTTTTTAATAAAATTTTTATTAAATAATTTAACCCCAGGGGCTCACAACTGGTGAGTATGGGCTTGGCACACCCAGGATCCCTTGCTAGATATCATTCTTCTCTTTCGTGGTGATTCCCTTCTACTTTTGAATCTCTCAGGATAACTTGGGAACTTTTTTTCCTGGTGCAGCATAAGCCTCGGGGTTCCTCGCACCATACGGTTAATCATAATAATTTAAACAAAATTATGAACATACCTTGCAGTGGAAAGAACAAAGAAATTAATACCATTCACATTGAAAACTGCTTTCATCTATCGAGGTGAAAATAACGAAATTCTGCGGAATGGAAAGCAAAATGAAATATATTGGGCAGGAAAAAATCTTTATTAATTGCGATGGAAACATCAATAAAATTAGTGTACTTACTTTATTTCGAAGAAGCAGTGAGAAGCTCGTCAATAAGCAGCAGCGGTGGCCGTCAATCAGTCTGTCGGAGGATGACCAGAAGCAACACCTCAAGAAAAATGTTGCGCAATTATTTCAAACAAAGCCCAGTCCTACACACAATTCTATTTCAAATTTCAACGGCTTACAGATTTTATCACAGAAAATGCAGAAAGTGTCAAAACTGCTACAACGGGTGTTGAACCTCGCCCAGAGTCCAGATCTAGCAGCAGCGAGGAACGTCGTGCATCTGACCGTCCAGACTGCGCTTACGATCGCGACTAATACCGTTGAACTACGAGAGCTCTCTACACGACCATCCCTCAGCTGATTCTCGCAGATTCTCGCTCGCAGCGCGGCAAACGACCATCAGCGGAAGGGCGGACGACCAACGCTAGATTTAGCGGAATTGCTTCGGGCGGATTAAAATATGTGATAGCGTATTTTTTAGAGGAAAAAGTATAAATGTAAAATTTTAAAATATGTTTAGCATTTTATATATTTTGGCAATGTAACATTTAAATTAAGAAATATTTATTTAACAAATATTAAATTAATTGCTCGATTAATTATTTAATTAGCGATATAAATATTTAATAATTGAAATGTTTTATTGATATACATCTTAAACATAGTAGGGATATCTTATTTCATAGTTTTTTTTTTTTTTTTTTTTTATAAAGCAAAGAATCGGTTTTATATTATTCTTGAATTTCCCTGAGGAGAACCCCAACAATTTCAATATGTAGTTAGACTCGCGGTCAAACGGCCTGACCGTTGGGTCATACCTTTAAATTGTTCAATCAAATCTAAAAATGTGGGAAAAATTCTAATTACGATTTTTTTGAAACCGCGAAGGAATGACATTGGATAATTTTTCTTCGTCGTGTTTGATTAGGTTACAAGAAATGCGATCCGAATTACCGACATAACTTCTCTTTGAACGTTTCTAATAATCACAGAGTAGTAATATCTTAGTACTCTGCGCTAATAACTAAGTTCAACGCTTCTAATAACTATTCACAGGTGAGTTTTAATACTACTTAAAAATATATTCGTTAAATTTAAATAATATGTTGTTCGAAAACTGAAGTAAGATATTTAAGAATATTATAAAGAATATATAATTCTTTACCGTTTTTATCATATTTTTCAAAGAATTTTGTATATCTAATATGACTTTAAAATATTAATAATAATAATTTTTATCCGGGTTACTATTAAAATATAGATAAAAAAAAATTTCTAGGAATGGCGGACAAAAACAAAACGAAATATACCCAAAATTTTCGGAAGGAATTGTTAGCTTTTCCACAATTCAAAGACTGGTTAGTAGAGATTCCAGGACATCCAACTCGAGCAAGATGTAAATATTGGCAAGTCAGATTTTACTGCTAAAATTTCGGACATTAAAAATCATTTAAAAACTTTCGAACATATTAAGTCAGCAGAACCATTTTCACCTAATAGATCGGGCAACTAATCTAAATTAAATTTTCCCACCAAGAATTTAGAAACAGAGGAAGCTGAAGGGTAAAAATTATGTTTACCCGAAGAAGCGCTTCGCGAAATAGGAACACAAGAAGCATATGATGAGGACGTATTGAATTTCGGAATTAATTTAGATTTTTAGATATTGATTTTATATTAAAAACAGAAAATAAATAACTATTTATATATACTATTTGTTTGTTTGTTTTTAATCCCTAAAAAGCAAACAAATTAAAATTTTAAAAATTTGGCGGGTTAAGTGTTAAAAATAGCGGATTTTGAGCATGCGGCTAGCGGGAAATATTATGAAGAGTTGGCAACACTGAACAACGCCCAAAACTTTGAAGATCTACAATTGCTCCTCAACCGACGAGTACGTTGGAACGCAGCCAACAACCAGAAGTGGCCCAGAAAGAAGTTATCCCCACAGAAATCTCGAGTTCACACCGACACACGTTCTTCCAGGGAGATCTAGAATGACTTCTCCTCGGCGACGAAGAATATGTACTGGAATCTTCTCATCGACAAAAACACCTTTGTGTTGAACGCAGGCGATACCTCGCCCCCTCAAGAAGATAACGAGGCCGACGCTAGTGCAGAATATCGCCTTAAACATTTAATATTTAAATTAAATTAATTTTTATAATATTTAAATATAACGATTTCAATATTATTAGCAATCTTACTATGACCAACAAGCAACCTGAAGTTTTTCGGCAATATATGGGATGGAATTCCAACCCCAACAAAATGTACGCGGTCTGTTCAATACCTCGCAATATTTCGATCTCCTCCCCCTCTCATTTGAGAGCCGAAAATAGCGTCCAGCTATATAAGGAAATGCAACCCCAGATGTAATCACCCGAACAACTGTGAGGCCCACAAAGTGGCCCATAAATTTGAGCTATTAGTAGAAGCAACAAATCGACTTTCCTCTTTCAAGATCTTTTGGTCAGATATTATTTTTCATCGTTGAATCATTTTGATAAAGTTTTGAAAACAAAATGAAGGAGCACCATCACGCAATTTGTTCCCTTTTTAACGCAATATGTTCTCGTGATGCTTGGCAACGCGGAATGCACAGTTCAGTAGGGTTGTAGGACGGCAACTACGCTTACTTGTTCTGCGGTTACAAAACACAGTTTGCCGACGGGTTAGCCAGGTGGGTAAAGTGCCTGTCTGGTAACCCAAAGGTTGCGGGTTCGAATCCCGCCTCGGGCTTGGATCAGAGTAAAATGCAAAAACTTTGGGAGGTGCATTATGGCCACAGAAGCCGATGCGCCAACAACTAACAAAAAAAAAAAAAAAAAAAAACAGTTGATATTTGTAGATTTTGTGACTGCAGTGACGGACTTCACAAAAGCTGTCTGCAGTTCACAAAAATAGCCCAGTGTCACGGCTAATTCTGCCAGAGACGGCTGAAATTCTGTTGTTGTTTGTTTGGGGGCTGTACGGCGCAAGGGCAACATGGCCCTAATGGACCTTCCGCTGCACGAACACATTAACATTGTAAAATAGCTACAATACGGTACACCTCGATTTAACAGACTTTGCAAATAACTGGCTTTTCATCCAGGCAGGACCGAATGTGTGCCTCATAAGTGCCTCGGCTCGATAGTATGAATTAAAATATTTTCAAAATACAGCAGAGTGTCATGGAACATCATGCCATTACCCTGCCGAGCGCGTCAGACACCAGTAGGGAGCCATCTGAATTTCCAGAGGGGAGTGCTCTGAATAAGCTTTTAGTCCCATCAAAATTTCAAACTCTATCATCCCCTGACATGCATATATATATATATGTATATTTTAGGAGAGAGAGAGAATTTGACAGGGTGGAGAGGCATCTTCCTTCGGATACCATTTCAAAAATAAACTAATTCAAATGAACAGTTGTTTGTGGCCATTTTGTCAGATTTCTCTAAGTTAGGCTTGTTCCCAGTGTGTTTATGCTCAGATTCATCCAATTTCTCTCTCTCTCTCTCTCTCTCTCTCTCTCTCTCTCTCTCTCTCTCTCTCTCAGTCCAAACCAACTACCAGTTCATGCTTGTGTATGACAGTATGTGGTCTGCTTTCTGTGCAAATGCGTGTGTTGTCCCTTGTCAAGTGAGCTTCACAGTTCAGTGTATTACAGTGGACTTGGCGCCTCCGTAGCCAGGTGGGCAGGAGCAGCAGTGCGTGCACACGCTTCTTGGTTAGACCGGGGTTCGGGCCCGTGACTACGAAATACGGAAGATGCGGAAATGTCAGGGAATGACTACCGCATATCCCGCAGCAATATGGCCTTAGTTGCCAACGCTCCTAAAATCCGAATAACAAACAACATAACAGTGGACTTGCACAGGATTGAGTCCGCATTGTATCTGTGACCAAAAAAGGAAACTTTTCTAAACATTAGTAATAATGCAATTTTAATTGAAACAAATCAGTAATATCGTTGTATTCAATGCACAAAATTAAGAAAATGCATCCATAATTAATTGTATCAATTTAAAGGCAAGTGGCTGTGTGACTTCACCAGTTTCGACCGTATTCATTATTGGTTTAGAAAACTCTCGCTTGCTAGTAGGAATCGACAGTATTACATCCGTCTCACTCTCCAACGGGGGAAGAAGGTACATACTCGAAGAACCCCACACAAAACTGTATACAGAGCCGGTGCAAAGCGTGTGTGCATGTTGTGCACCGCACAAAAAACGCCAAATTGAGTTTTAAATAATAATAATAATAATGTAAATATATACAAAATATAAATACATAAAATATAAACGCGTGAAATATCTGAAATAATTATGCGATAAATATGTAAAGGTTTTTGATTGAGTGCGAAAGTATACGCGTGAGGCGTTATCCGAATACGAAAAGGGTAGCGCGAGATCAAAAGCAGTCCTTTACACACGTATTACACGTATTTTTTGGTAACTGTAGGCTGGTATCATAAAAATGCGAACATGTCAAACGAATTACATTCAGTATTTCTTACAAATTATAATAAATCTTGTACTAAACTTGTTTTGTATTAAATACAAAAACGATAAAAAACTTAAATCAATACAAATTGATCAGTTAAATTGTTGATATTTCGTATAATTTGACATTTGTGCCGGCCATATTGATTTATTTATTTGAAATACTTTTTAGGCACTCTAATCAAAAAGTGATATTTTGCGCACTAATAAAATGCGTGCCAAAAATGAGTACGCGGTTGTAGGAAAAATGTTATAAAATAATAATAATAAAATTATTTTCCAAAAATACATTTAATTAAACAATTACGTTATTTTGCATTATTTATGTAATTTTATAGTATATTTACTAATTACTGGGAACAGAGATTCGTAGAAAAAGATTTGCGGCTTGTTATCACCACTAATTGTTTATTTTGCGAGAACAGAAATCCGTTAAACATCTATTTTCTGTATACAGTGGAACTTCTCTATTTCAAACTTCTATTTAACGAATTTCTCTATATTACGAATTTTTTCGCGAAACATTGCACCTTGAAACGAAATTACGTGTAAAATTAACTCCATATAACGAAGTGTTAGTCTCTCTATAACGAATTTTTAAAAAAATTAGTATTTTTTAAAAAAATTAGTATTAGTATAAAAGCATTTTTGAAAATTTTCGAGCCGCTAAACAGCCGCTCAAATATACGGCCCCCTTCCCTCCGAATTGCGCATCTGGAATTAAATGATCATCCTTTTAGTGAACACTCGTGGCCGTTGACGCCCTTAGGAGGGTCTTTGTTTCATTTTGGTTACAGCTATGAAACCAAATGGGTTTTCTTAAAAGTGATCGTAAACTTCACACTAAATAGGGTAGATTTGTAAATGGCTGTTGCCTCAGGGGAAAACGAAATTCGCTGGGGTAAACCTTAAGCCTGCTGGGCAGCAACACATGGAATGCTACCATAGTCGGTTTTAGTAACGCCTACTGAGTGCCATTCGCTTCTCACCTCAACTGTACCACGTGACCTTCCTGTCAAGCATTATATGATATGTCCGTTCTCGTCTAACCGGACCCCCAGTAGATGGTTTTCGTGATTTTTTTTTTTATTTCGTTCGTCGTCAATCACATAGGTTATATGCTCTTGTATTTTTTTTTCTGAAAAGTAACATACAGCGTACGTTAATCATAAATTTTCTTTTGTGTGTATGTGAATGAAAGCGGAATAAAAGAAATTCACAAATTTCTTCAAAGGGAGTGTTGAATTGGCAAGGGAACGTCATTGAGTAGGCGGTACAGTACAGTACTAAGAATTCACTGTAAGAATTCACTGTATGGCCAGCGCAGCGAAGTTTCCGGTGTATGTCCAGTAATTTTACAATTGCGAATACAAAAAAGAAAGTGTTTAAGTATTAATGATAAAGCAATGATATTGACCAGGGTTTTAAAAAAAAGACGTTGCGGAGAAATATGGCATATCTGCAAGCAGTTTATCTACGATTTTAAAAAATCGAGAAGCAATTTTAAATGAAGTTGAAGGAGGAGCAGACAAGAAGCGAATTAAATTGTGTATATGCCAAGATGTTGATAAAGCTGTTCTAAAATGGGTGCGAAGGATACGTGAAAAGAATATCCCAGTATCGGGCCTAATAATTAAGCAACAAGCTGTGATATTTGCACAGTCCCTTGGACATACAGAATTTAATGCGAGCATTGGGTGGCTAGATAAATTAAGGAGCGCCACAGAATTGTGGAAAAGGTTATTTGTAGAGAAAGTGTTAATGTAAGCGAAGGAGACTGCAAAAGTTGGAGGAACAATTCATTAAAGAAGATTTTGGAAGAATATGAACCTAAGGATGTTTTTAAATGGATGTATTCTTTAACTGTTTACCGAATAGAACACTTGCTTTCAAGGACGATAAATGTTTTAGCGGAAAACAAAGCAAAGAAAGAATCACTGTGCTAGTTGGAGCAAATATGACAGGAAGTGAAAAATTAAGACTTTTAGTCATCGGAATATCAAAAAACCAAAGATGTTTTAGAACACGAAATCTTTGGAAGTTGACAACACCTTTTAATAGTCCGACACATCCTGCCAATATTTCCGCCAAACTTAAAAGTGCGAAGTTGTTTTTACCACCACAACGTAACGTCAAAACTGCAGCCAATGGACCGAGGCATTATTAAAAATTTTAAATTTCATTATCGAAAGAGAATAGTAATGAAGATTGTCAATGCGTTATCAGAAAATAGAAACTCGGAGGTTATAATTAACCTTAGAAATTGCATATCTGAACTGACAAAAGTTTGGGCAAACGACGTCACTGAATACACTATTCAAAATTGTTTTTCGAAAGCGGGATTTGCATTGAATGCAGAAGTCAAACAACGACTGGATGCACTTCCCCTTTCACAACTGAAAAACTTTTGGACATTATTAGAATTGTCCGGAAACATCGAAAATGAAATAACACCGGATAGTTATGTTAATGTAGGTCACGGCAGAACATCCAAATGAAGATGAAACACTGTTGAACAGTTTTAGACGCCACCCTGATCACGAATGAATTAACGATGACGCATCAGAACAGCCCGTAGAAAAGCCAACTCCGAAGACATGATTAACGCTTTTAAAACTGTTCGTATGGGTCTACAGTTTTGTGAAAATGTTCCTGATAATGTTTTTAATGCTCCGAACAAATGTGAGCTTTCCTTTGAGAATCAGACAATTTTTTAATTGTACTACGCAAACGAAAATTACTGATTTTTTTTAATTTGTGATATTTACCGGCGAAAATTGTGTAAAAATAATTTAATTAAGTGTTTTTGAAATAAAATACATTAAAAATAAATG